>NC_052504.1:1840501-1892662 GCF_014356525.2 Nilaparvata lugens
CACTTTTTCGCTCTCAGTAGTAAAAAACAGAAAAACTCCCTAGGGAGTAAAAGTGACTCCATTTAAATAACATGGGGAGCATCTCTATTTTGAAACTTACATTGTAATATTTTTCAGTTACATGCTTCGCAGGTTTGATGCCTAGTGAGATCGGACTCCCCATAATAAATAGGTTAGAAGGTCTAAGCTCAGATGAGAAAGCATAATAGAGGTGTCTGTCATTGAGTCAACTGAATTCAATACCACAACCAGAAATTTGATCAACTCATGAAATGTATGTTTGTATGATAATTATTATATTCTTAATATTAGTAGACGATAAAAATTTATACAATTTTTAAAATATTTTATTCTATTCAAAATACCAGCCAACAAATATTTTTGATCTGCAATTGAAATCTGAACAGCGTGATCTGGAGTCAGCCATTTTTGGTAGCTGCCCAGCTGATATAATTGTTACAACTTTTGCCAATAGATAGCACAATCGGCAGTGCCAATCAGACAACCGGTTTTTAGTTTTCAGATTTAGGTTATGTTGTTAGGAATCATTGTCACCAATACGTAAGTTATAAGAATGATTTTATTTGCAGTTTCTATAAAAAAATGTAGATGGAGGAAAAATGTTATGTACATCACGAGCAAAAAATACTTTTTATCCCTCAGGAAAATTGCTGCCCTCGGCTTTGCCTCGGGCTTCAAACTTTTTCCCACAGGGAGAAAAAGTCGTACTTTTCACTCTAGATATACAAATAACTATAATATTCTTGAAAGGATGGAGGTGAAAAGTTGTAGGATACTGATTAGACAAACATCAATAATTTACCTAACCATAGAAGTGGAATTTGGAATGTTTACCTGATAAGCTGAACTTGAAATGCTGACAACATGGCCAGCTTGATTTGTTTTGTAATTTCAAATTGAAGATATTTTTTTTTATAATGAAAAATTGTTTAAATCAATCATTGATGAGTCTCTTCAGATTCACTTAACTGATGCAGTGAAACTGTGCACTCCCTTAAAGTGGTTTACAATAATAGGCCTATATATAAAGAATACATTTTTATTTCCCCAAAAAACTAAAACTACTCCATCAATTACAAAAAATATTATTAGAGATAGTTTACAATTAAGATACAATAGATGGTTTCAAAAACTTCTTATGATGTGTTTCCTACATGTTTAGTGTTTTCTGCGTGGAAATTGACCTACTGCACTATGGCGTATAATCAGTGGCGCCATTTCACCAAACTGCTAGGGGAGGGGCAAAAACCAAGAGGTATGAAGGGGGGGAAGGAATACGCCACAAAGGATTGAGGTTCCTGGGTTTTCCCATAAATGTTACATTCGAAGATATTATTATATGCTTCATTTTCTCCAGTTTTATACAAATGTGGTTGAAGTATCAATACAAGCATATAGGCCTACATTATTAGTATGAATCATGAAGTATCTTAATAGAAATATAGGCCTACAGAGAGCCCTAAAGTAGGAATACACTGAAACAGATTTCTTAAAAATCATGGAAAAAAGATAAATTTTTATTTTACAATGGCAATATTGTAATTTTAACAATTTCATTGGGGATCATATTCTAATTGGAAAATAACAACTGTCAGTTAGAAAGCTAAAGAAGCATTAAGCTGTTCCCATATCACCAACTCTGTACATACATTATTGATTGTCTGATTGTGCCCTTTCTTTTGCTTTCACTGTGACATCTTGCAACTTGCTCATTCTCACATTGAAATTGATTGAAATCACTTATGCATATCTCCATTATTGTGCCCTCATCAATAATTGTCCCAATCTATATTCAAGCTTCAACTATACCACAGAGAAAAATATATTATTTATTACTCCATACCCATACTCTCAAGGCAATTTTGCTACATTCTTGATACTGTAGAAGGAATTACACTACAGCTGTTTAAAAAAAGTATTAAATCAGTATGAGTTCTAAGGATTCGTGTATATAGACCCGCATTTTTATTATTCATCTGATCCTTGGGGGGACCTAGGCCCCCCCCTGCCCCACCTAAATGGCGCCCCTGCGTATAATGTTCTACAGTGAGGTCCACGTTATAATGGCAGTGAAGGAAAATAAGTTTTAATATTCGGAACAAAATATTTCAAATTAATATTCATTTTAAAGTTTTGAGTACCAAGTAGAAGGAATTTCGTTATCAATTCGGATCTTAATCTTTCTTAATTCAAAATTAATTGTTTCAAGTGATTGTGTTTTGTTTCAATGTGGAAATTAGTGAAGAATTAAAAAGTCGCACATAACCTTTATTTGGACAATTTATTTTATGAAATTGGGATGAAAAGAAGTTTTGGACTGTAGTCTGTTTCTTTGTCCTTAAGTTGATTGTAAATGATAAATAAATAAATACAGGAACAACGTTGCCGATCCTCTGTCTTGTCAAAGCCTTCTATTTATTCTACAAATAATTGTAGCTGATATGGGTTTATTGATGTAATATCTGTTCATTCTCGTTTAAGAAAATTAATTATATATTTCATTGACAAAGAAATTATATTTTTCAATAATTCAATAATGAATTTTCATAATAAAGATGAATTATTTTGTTAATTATTCATTCTTCATTGTTAAAAGACGATCTGGGAACAGAGCAAAGCGATAGAGATAGCGCTATCCACTTTGTTGAATGATAGACAAGGATAGCAATACCATTGCAAATCAAACACTGCCATTATAACGTGGACCTCACTATAGAGTTGGTTTTGTTTGTTTTTTGTAATACTTTTCTATACTTTTCATCTTTCAATGTTATTACATTAGTGTCATTTCCATTGTAAATGAATAAAATAATTAAATAAATAATAAATACTGTCATACTGGCTTATACACACTATAATTCACATTAGATGACAGTACCTATTGCAAATTATTCAAAGAATTTTACAAAGTAGGAAAGATTAAAAGAAATCACAATCATAGATTTCCAAAAGGGAATACTTCACATAATTAAAATAGATCAAACTCAATTTGTAAATAAAAAAACATGTTTTTGGACGCAGGGGTCTTTGAAACGTATAGAAAACTTGAAATTAGGAAAATTACCAATATTCTCCTTATATATGGAAGTAGGAAAAGGAAAGTAATAAACATAATATAGGCATAATTGGAAATAGTTTCTCCATCAAAACATTCCTAAAAAGAAAAATTATAACATGAACACACAATATACTAATACGGCACCCCTGATTTGTTATGGGATTTTGTGAGATATTATTTTTAATCAAAATTCAATTGAAATCGTTATAATTTTTGAGATTTATCATGCAAACAAAAATATTGCTTGCTTAATAGAACTGGATTGATAAGTTAATTCAATTTCGTCACTGTCATAGAATTTTGTATCCGGAAAAGTGTTCTTTCTAGATGAAAATGTTAACATATAAACATTTAATTGGATTGATTGAGTTCTTTATGTAAGTAGATTACAATATATACTGGCTTATACACTTATAAAATAGATTACAATACAGCAAAGTTTTAGATGAATTTACATAACATAAACTAAGAAAATAATTATTGAACTGTACAATGATATGAAAAAAAATCAATTTGGAAAAACTATAAAAGATAATATTGTAATGCATCTACATAAATTGGCGGAGCTTTGGACATATCAATGTCCATTCTTTGGAAAGAATATTAAAAATATCCTTCCCAGTAACTCTCTACCGAGTAGGATGGGAGACGGGAAGAAGAATGTGCATTCTATAGGAGCCGAAAGACACCTAGCTTTAAAGTTTCTTAAAAATACATTTCTATAAAAATGGCTTGAACTCTGGAGCGAGGATGAATTCCTTGAAATCTTCAGCTTCATTAAAGTCATCTAACTAATTAAAAAACTGTTTATTCTTAATATGATTTAATGCACGTGAAAGAAAAAGCCAGGTTCACAAGTTATTTCAAAAGTTTACTTGAGATTTTGATTTTTTATATAATAAGTCACATGAATCATAGATGAAAAATAAAATGAAAAGGATACTAAATATGATTCATACAATTTGAAACATAAGTATATTACACAAAATTGTAAATGGATCCACATGGATCGTAGATGAAAAATAAAATGAAAAGGATAAAATTAATAAAAATTAAAATTAAACAATAAAATTAATGGTTCATATCACAAACAATGTAGAGCAACAATATAATTATTCAACCAGGACTTACAACTTAAATCACTCTACATCATCAATATATTTATTTTTTCAATAATATAAAGGTTTTGTTTCAAAAATAGCATATTTACAAATATACGAATATTATTATAACATTCATTAAAAATAGGTACCTACTTGGATTCATAACTGGATAAAATGTATTCTTAGCTATATTATTTCTGGGAGTAAATAGAACAAAATTCAATTCATATTTTTCAAGTACGGTAATACAGACTTCATTTCAAAATGTAATAATTGTTTAAAATCAATGTAAACAAGAATTAGTGTTAATATTCAAAACATTGGATCTATTCAAGGGGATTTTCTTATTAATATTAAAGGTTTGAGAAAAGTGTTAAACTGCGTTTAACCAAAAGTTATCTACAAAATCTTAATAACTTAAGGCTGTATGCAAAGGCTAAAAATGAACTTACTACTGGTGATATTTTTCAAAGTTTTTCGATTTGTATACTATCAAGTTATCAAATTTAAAAAGATTCCTCGAGAATACATTTTTTTCCTACTGGAACTTCTACTGGTGATATTTTTCAAAGTTTTTCGATTTGTATACTATCAAGTTATCAAATTTAAAAAGATTCCTCGAGAATACATTTTTTCCGATCTTTACTTTTTGAGATATGAGCGGCTAAAGTTTGAAATTTTGGTACAGGACATTTCAAATTCGGTAAGAGATAAATCCATGATATTCAGAGGATGAATTCTTCATGGTCTTGTTGATTGGTTGAACAAATATTTTCTAAAAATATCAATTTTTGATAAAGTTATTCAATTTACTAAAAATAACTCAACTAAAAGTTATTTTTGGTAAATTGAGTAACATTCTCAAAAATCTGGGTGGTACACTCACACAACTTTCCTTGCTCATATTTGAAACTACGATCAAACTTCTGTATATGTGTATATATAATATTGTTTTCAGAGTACTTTTTCCTTAGAGTAAATGTGAAATACGATTATTTTTTTAGTCGTAATTTTTAAAGTCGTCAAAACAGTGTTCTACAGATGAAATATCTCGACTATGTGTTATTTTTATGAACTGCGCTACCTACCTTCCTCATGCACGAGAAGGAGGTTACTAAGTCCATTTCTCAAGGATGGGGGGGACCCCCATTAGTTTCCCAGAGAGGAGAATCATGCCAGTTGATAGAGCTGATAAAAAGCTATCCATTTAATAAATTTGAAGAAAATCGTTACATCCTTTTCGAGAAAACCGTGAAAAACATGGCTTTTTAGTGATTATCCGCCATTTTTCTCAAAAATATTACGGAGCTCCTGCAATTTTCCCAGAGATAAGACTCATGGCAGTTGATAGGGCTTATAAATAGCTATCCATGGTATAAATTTGAAGAAAATCGTTAGAGCCGTTTTCGAGAAAACCGTGAAAAACATGGTTTTTTAGGGATTACCGCCATTTTTCTCAAAAATATTACGGAGCTCCTGCAATTTTCCCAGAAATGAGACTCATGTCAGTTGATAGGGCTTATAAATAGCTATCCATGGTATAAATTTGAAGAAAATCGTTAGAGCCGTTTTCGAGAAAACCGTGAAAAACATGTTTTTTAGTAATTATCCGCCATTTTTCTCGAGAATATTACGCAGCTCCTGCAATTTTCCCAGAAATGAGACTTATTCAGTTGATAGGGCTCATAAATAGCTATCCATGGTATAAATTTGATGAAAATCGTTAGAGCCGTTTTTGAGAAATCGTGAAAAACATGGTTTTTTAGTAATTATCCGCCATTTTTTCCGCCATCTTGAATTGAATTTTATTGAATTTCTTATGGGTCCTCTTGGTATAAGGACCTTAAGTTTAAAATTTCAAGTCAATCGGTTAATTAGGAATGGAGTTATCGTGTTCACAGACATACACACATACACACATACACACACACACACACATACACACACACACACACACAGACCAACACCCAAAAATCATGTTTTTGGCTTAGGGGACCTTGAACGTATAGAAAACTTGAAATGGGGTACCTTAATTTTTTTGAAAGCAATACTTTCCTTACCTATGGTAGTAGGGCAAGGAAAGTAAAAATTGATATTATAAAATTTTGGGACAGGACATTTCAAATTAGGTAAGAGATAATTCAATGAGATTCAGAGGATGTATTCTTCATGGTATTGTTGATTGAATAAAATAAAAAATTTCTAAAAATGCCAATTTTTGAGAAAGTTATTCAATTTACTAAAAATAACTAAACTAAAAGTTATTGGATGAAAGTTGTTGGATGTTGTTGTGACTCAACTAAAAGTTATTTTTGGTAAATTGAATAACATTCTCAAAAATTGATATTTTTAGAAAATTTTTATTTTATTCAATCAACAATACCATGAAGAATTTATCCTCTGAATCTCATTGAATTATCTCTTACCTAATTTGAAATGTCCTGTCCCAAAATTTAAACTTTAGGCGCTCATATCTCAAAAAGTAATGATCGGGAAAAAATGTTTACCTGAGAAAACTTTTTCATTTTGATAGCTTGATGATATACAAATAGGAAAACTTTGTAAAATATCACCAGCAGATATTTCATTTTTAGCCTTTGCACAGCCTTAATCCTTATAGATTCTATTAGATTGAACGGAACTCGACAAAACAATATATATTCATCATGTGCATGATAAGCTATGTTATGCATAATAAGGATTAAATTATCAACATTTTGTTAATAAATTTGGTGTAAACACAGCCTTAGTTGCACAAAAGCCAGTTAAATTTAAACAATCAAAGAAGCCATCTTTTCAAAAAAGCCTTTTCTGATTGGTTCTTGTGAAATTAATCACGGTTAAAATTCAACTGGCTTTTGTGCAACTGGGCCACAGCAGCTTATGTTGAGCAATTTCATTGGAGTTTTACTATTTTTTCTCTATCATTTCTATTTTTTTGAACATTATAAAAGCGCATATAAACTTTTCTCATGCTGCATTGGCCACAGCAATTTATGTTGAGCAATTTCATTAGAATTTTACTATTTTTTCTCTATCATTTCCATTTTTTTAAACATTATAAAAGCGCCCATAAACTTTTCTCATGCTGCATCCACATCTTGGCCAATGAGGACCAGCGCCAGTGTATGGTTTGCCAGTGCTGGCCTTCACTGGCCTTCATTTGCCAACGTTGGATACCAGGCTGAGCCAGTGACTGGGCCAGCATTTAGACTAGGCATCAAGATATACGAAAACAGTTTTGAATAAATGAATAAATTTGAATTACAATGTTTTTCAGATGATCTTGTTTGTTCATGGTCATACATGCAGTACGAAAAGAATTAATTTCTCTGTTATTCTGTGGCCAATCTTAATAAATAAGGTATCATTGGAATCTTGATAAAATTTGATAACTTTTTTGTCTCTTGTGAATTTTTTTTTAAGTGAACGGTCTTCGTGAAATTTGCAATCAAAAATTTTAAGTGGCTGCCATTTTGAAAATGTAAACCGAAAATTGTTCATTTCATTTTATAAAGTTTAGTCTCTGTAGCATGAATATTCATGCCAAATTTCAGATCAATTCAACATTTCGTTCTTGAGATAAAAATTTCCAAGTGAAAAAACAAAATGTCAGCTATAAGACAACCGCTGAGTTTTGGACACTTCAAATACGACATTTGTAGTCTCCTATCATCCAGGAACAATACCCTAGAATGTTCGACACTACTTCTGAAATACCCTCTAGATGAAACTAAGGACTAAGGACCAATCAGAGAAGCAGTTTTATCAAAAAGGCCTTCGCTGATTGGTTCTTGTGAAATAAATCATATGGTTAAAATTTAACCGGCTTTTGTGCAACTGGGCCATAGAGTGTCTAGTGGGAGAAGGGTTGAAGCCACCCCGCCTGCAATGTAAAGACCGGTATCAAAGATACCGGATTCGATTCCCTGTCTGGGCACAGTTTTTTGTACAGTTTCATCCAACAAATTTCCCCCTGGTATTTAGTTCTTTGATAAATATTTGCAGTACAGAAGTCCTCATTTCTATATAAATACAGAGTGTTCTGAAAAAAGGTGCACATAAGTCAGGGCGTGATTACTCACATCAAAAGATTGAGGACCCGACTGACCTTATATTTCATGAATTCAAGATTTTGACAGTTAGACAGTTATATGTTGAAAATGTAATTAAATATTTAATAAAAAATAGAACCAATTTCCCATGGACCAATAACGCATTAAATTATATTACAGCTTGAGACCTACTTCAAATAAATAATACCATAGAGAAACAATAGCGTAAGTAGATTCCCATGGCATAGGGAATTTATGTCGCAACTTTTACTGTTATCTCAAGCCGATTACTATCGATAATTGTAAATTTTTACTGTTTTGTTGGGGTGATAGTATATGAACGGCACAATTTGAGAGACTACCAGCGTCACACAGCTGCATGGGAAAGAACTATGTGAACTATTGGCTTGAGATAACAGTAAAAGTTGCGACATAAACGCCCTATACCATGGGATATCTACTATGCTATCGTTTCTCTATGGTAATACTAATATTGAAACAATTAGACGGCAAGTTATTTATCTAATTACTATAATAATCAATAAAATTCCGGATCATCATCTCAACAATGCTAAAATTGAAAATGAAGCAGGAAATCATTAATTGGATAAAAGGCAATTATTTTTTTAGTCTTCAAATTATTGTAACCGTTATCTTCATTGTTATTTCACATCCTATCTTCCTTTCCCTCAGCCCTGCCTAACTACCTTCCTTCACTTCCCTATCACACACCCTTCCCTTTCAGTTATACTTTACTTGCCTATTACATGGGAAACCATAGTTGGCAAGGTATTTTCCCCCTCTTTCTTCCAGCACACATCTTTTTAGCAATATTAAAAAAACCAGAGCGAATGCTCATGAGCAAGAGCATGGAGCATAAGGTTTGCTCATGATCTAAAGGTAGAAGCAAAAGCATTTGCTCATTTTTATATGAATAGCTTTACCTTATACTCTTACCTTATGCTCCTGGACTCTGGAGCAAATGCTCACGTATTTTAAAGATTTTTCATCAGCTGATTCGCTTTTGTAGCCTTATTACTTTGATTTTATAGCTCACGAAAACGCTAAATATGCAAGTAGGGAGCACCGCTTGTGTTTGCGTCGTCTGCTCTGTTTTCTATTTATGAATAGATTGTTAGGTTAGTTGAGTTTGAATTTTAAAATAATACTGTAGCGTGAAAAAATGACATCTCTATAATAATCTTTAGCATATTTTTATAATATCAATAGCCTTCTTATAATCGTCTACACTCTCATCTTCTTAAATGCCTATTTCCTATTTTTTGATGGCTATCTTTATATCAGGTAGCTATATTTTGTATTTATTTTAGGAATAATGGTGATATTTATCATGGTTGAATCTAGATTTCTGGATAGCAGTGCTCATTTTATAAGAAGCCACAGCGGCCAACCAGTTTACAGTTGGAATTAAATAGAGATTGCATTTATTCAAATGCTAATCAAAGTATAATTATTATTCAACGTATAATTATTCCATTTGATTAGGATTTCCGTTAAAAAATAATTATACATTAATAAGCAACTGTAAACTGGTTGGCCGCTATGGCTTCGTATAAAATGAGCGCTGTTATCCAGAGATTGTCAGTTTGGTGTAAGGGTAAGCAAGCATACCTGACTGGCAATTAGGAGGTACCGGGTTCGATTCCCGGGCTGGCAAATAATTTTGGATAGTAGTTCTCATTGAATTTCCATCTAGCTTGTTAACTCAGTTGTCAATGTCTGCAGTAGCAGAAGTCTTCGGGGTGATTAACACAATTTAATTAGGATTTTCGTTAAATAATAATTATACATTAATAAGCATTTGAATAAATGCAATCTCTATTTAATTCCAACTGTCATTTACATAAAGTATGCTTAATTGTACATCTTAATTAACAGCCAACAAATACCCGTAGGGCTTCGTTTCAGCAGGGGAACTGAAATTCAGACGAAATCTTCCACTCTGTATAACTTGGTAACCAAGCATTTTCGGACCTATGATGATTAGAAATTTTTCCTTTTTTTGATGCGAGGAGTCACGCCCTCAATTATGGGCACCTTTTATCAGAACACCCTATAGCATTCATAGGATATTTGAATTTGAATTAAAAATAATAGGTAAACAACTGGAGAGCACACAAATTGTTTAAGGGGAGTGAGAATATACTTCATATTCACTTAAAACTATCAGCATTTTTTACATTCAAAAGCATAGAGAAACATAGCAAAGAAGATATCCCATGGTATAGGTCGTTTATGTTCCAATTAACAAGCTGTTTTTTCTGTTGACAATTACTGTTTACTACTGTCTATTATTACTGTTTTTGCCAAGTGGAAGAGTACAAACGGCACGTATGAGAGACTACCAGCTTCACAAAAAAAAAAAAAAAAAACTACTAGGACTATCGGCTTGAGTTAACATTGCAATTTGTGGCCCTTCTGACAGTTAAAAGTGGAAATCTCATAGTGGATCATATCTGAATCCACTCAGCAAAGCCACTTTTAAATTATAATAAAACAGAGTGGAAATGAATCATCAAATTAATTAATAGTACAATCAGGATAAGAACATTAGAAGTGATGATTAATATCCATAGTGTCTTTTCTATTCAGGACTACTATTAATAGAAAAAAATTATAGATCTAGAGTACGATACCCTTAGATATTTTGTCACAAGTGTAACTCACTTGAAAATGGCATTAAGTAGCCGAAACATGTGACAAATAATCTAAAAGGGTACCGTACTCAGATTTATATTTGTATTTATATTAATAGTAGTCCTAAAGAAAAAAGGCAGTAAATGATCTATGAAATTAATCATCACTTCTAATGTTCTTATCCTGACTTGTACTATGGAATAAGAATAAAATAAGAAATTTTTCTATAAATAATATATTAATAAATATGGAAATGATTAATTTTATGATTCATTTTCACAGTGAATCTCATATTATGAGTGATGAGTAGCCTACAATTATGTTCTCTTGTACCTACTATGGTGATGTCCAGGTTATAAAGGCAGTGGAGGAAGATAGGAGAACAACTTGTTGCCGATCCTCTGTCTTGCCAATGCCTTCTAAAGACGGTAGCTGATACAGGTTAATTGATTGTAATATTAACTGTTCATCCTCGTTTAAAATAATCAATTATATTTTAAGCAAGAAATATATTTTTCAATAATTTCATAATGAATTTTCATAATTTTGAAGAGATATTTGTTAATTAATAATATTATAATTCTAAATTATTAAAAGACGATCTGGCAAAAAAGCAAAGAGATAGTGCTATCCGCTTTGTTGAATGATAGACAAGGATAGCCATAGCCACCTCTAATACATGGAGGTGGCTATGGGATAGCAATTCATTTCAAATCAACACTGCCATTATAAAGGTGCGTACAGATACGCGCCGCGAACATGAGTAATTTACTTTTATTTGATCAGCTGATGCCAAGCTTTTTGTATCTGTATCTTACCGTTTCTGTAAAAATTTCACATTTTTCTTTATAATAATGAAATTGATTTTATTATCCTGAGTAAAAATGCTTTTAGCTTTCTTTTCTTTATTTACTATATTTCAAAATGTATATAAGTTAAATTGTTGTTTCATTTATTGAATGAAAAATACTAAGAAATTGTCAAAAAAACACTGATTTATTGATAATTAGGAAGACAGGTTTCGGTTATTAAACCATTGTCAATCTCTGATAAACAGATAGAGTTTATCAGAGATGAATGAAAAAAAAGACTAAGAAATTGTTAAAAAACCACTGATTTATTGATAATTAGGAAGACCGTTTCGGTTATTACACCATTGTCAATCTCTGATAAACTCTATCTGTTTCAGAGATTGACAATGGTGTAATAACCGAAACCGGTCTTCCTAATTATCAATAAATCAGTGGTTTTTTGACAATTTCTTAGTCTTTTTCATTCTGATAAACTCTATCTGTTTCAGAGATTGACAATGGTGTAATAACCGAAAACGGTCTTCCTAATTAGGCCTATCAATAAATCAGTGGTTTTTTGACAATTTCTTAGTCTTTTTCATTCTGAAAAACTCTATCTGTTTCAGAGATTGACAATGGTGTAATAACCGAAACCGGTCTTCCTAATTATCAATAAATCAGTGGTTTTTTGACAATTTCTTAGTCTTTTTCATTCAATATGAATAATTATTACCACAATATCAACTTCACAATTACACAAAAAAAATTGTTTCATTTAATTGTGTACATAAGGCTCTTTATGGATCTCTGTGAGCCTTTGTATGTGAAGAATATGAATAAATAAATAAATAGAATACAGATATAGTCAGCTGATTAAAAGTGAATTGCTCATGTTCGCACCTTAACGTGTACCTCACTATAATATTTGAAGTAGGCTACTTGAAAAGATATGCACTTTCACTTGAAGGGCTACTACAATATTGATAGAAAGTACAAAGTGAATTAAACAGTTCAGTAGTTGATAAAAATTACTTAATGTGTACGCAATTATTATCTAAAACATTGATAAGTTTTGTTGACACATTTTTTTCTTTATTGGAGGATGAAATCAATGAAGTAAGAAAGTGAAATGAAATCATTATTATTCACGTTATGCTCATAAACATTAGGAGAAGACATCAAATTCCATTATTCTCTGCTTGGATTTAGGAACTGGGGAGTCCGGTCTCACAAGGTGTCAAACTATCAAAAGATAAACTGAAAAGCTTCAATAAATAAACCACCAAACTCACTGTATTATTTTTAAAGCATCCAGTGATTACAGATCTCCACAGACTTTCTTGGTTTTGTTCAGAGCTCTGGTTCTTCCTATATTAAAGCATAGCTTCCTCATCTGGTCACCTTAATAAGCATGATTCAGAGAAGCAGAGGCCTGAAAGGATGCTCGGATAATATATTTCTATTCCCATTTTACATGCATTTAGAATTAAGATAATTTTTTTTTAATTGGTGTATGAAGTCCTACTGTTTGAAGAGGAACGAATAAAAAAGCTGAAAGATTTGATAGGATCAATTTTTATACAAACGATATATGGAATTAATCTTTACAAATTAGCATTACTATGAAAAGGCTGTTTGACAAGATTACATTGTCGTTGTACATACATGTGATTCACACATTTCAAACATATCAACATTATTGAACATAACTAAGTTATTCTTATTATACAAAAACTCGTACTCAACAATCTAATAAATATTATCAAGTTTTATAAAATTTAATAGTAATAAAATATTATCACATTCATAGTGTGTTTGTCTTTTCGGCCTCAAAATTTTATAGTTTTTCAAAGTTTGGAATTTTCTAATTAATTGTGATTAATTTAATTTAGAAGTATTTTTTTTAATTTAAAAATGATTTTTGTGTGTTTTGAATTGTAAATTGAGTGTTTAATTGATGAATAATGTTAAGTGACACATAACCTAGCTACATTATTCGGATGTTGTATAAATTAGAATTGGAACCGTTTGGGCTTATAAGCATGTGGTACTTTTCTGTAAGTTGTGTAATTCTGAATGATTAAATAAATAAATAAATAAACTAGATGATCGATGGCTCAGATCTCACTATATCGCACCTTGGGAAGAAGACGACTGTTCCAACTCGAAAATTGTCAATTTTGAGCTGAGGGTGTATTTTAGTTGGTTTCTATGCACTTTATTTGGTGGAAGACTGTTCCAAGTCAAAACACGTTCCAATTATTCTATATATCACGGAATATTTTCAGTGGTTGAGTGGTAGAGAGGACTTAAAAGTCCTAACTCCGCCTAATAAAGAATTTTTTCATTTAATTTCCATTTCAATGTTCAGTATTCCTATTTTGAAAACCGATGCAATCATTTACAGGAAGACTGTGCCATTTCGATTAGAACAGTCTTCCATTCCAATTCAGCCATATTATGAATAAAAACAGGCCACTTTTAAGAAGTACCGTAATAAGTAAACTAAAACAGTTGGAATCAGAGAAATTGAGTGATTCTAAGAGCAGAAAATCAAGTTTGAATACCTATGAAAACTTTAAAACTGCTCTCCTGAATAAATTCCTTTTTTGAGTTGGAACAGTCTTCCTCTCGAGGTGTGATATCAAACTATATAAAGTAGGTTATGTTGAGGGAATACAAAAATATGATTTGGAATATTAAAGATAGGTGACTGATACCAATACCTACAGCCAAACCCAACCAACCTTTGTAAATTCAACACTCTATTGTGCTATAGTGAGGTCCACGTTATAATGGCAGTGGAGAAAGGAGAACACCGTTGCCACTCCACTGCCTTGTCAATGCCTTCTATAGACGGTAGCTAATACAGGTTTATTGATATAATATTAACTGTTCATTATTCTTGTTTAAAATAATCAATTATATTTTATTAAGCAAGAAATTATATTTTACAATAATTTCATAATTAAGATGAAATATTCTGTTAATTAATTATCAAGCATATTGTTAAAAGACGATCTGGCAACAGAGCAGAGCGAGAAAGAGATGGCGCTATCTGCTTTGTTGAATGATAGATGAGGATAGCAATACCATTGGTAATCAAACACTGTCATTATAACGTGGACCTCACTATAGGTTTCAAACCATCAGTGATCTATTGTAGCCTAAAGGTGCGTACAGATTTACGCGCTGCGAACATGAGCAATTCACTTTTAATCAGCTGATGCCAAGCTTTTTATATCTGTATTTTACCGTTTCTGTAAAAATACAGATATAATCATGAGCAATTCACTTTTAATCAGCTGATGCCAAGCTTTTTATATCTGTATCTTACCGTTTCTGTAAAAATACAGATATAATCAGCTGATTAAAAGTGAATTGCTCATGTTCGCGGCGTGTATATCTGTACGCACCTTAACATGAATGAGCATCACATAAACCATATTTATTAATATTGAAGAGAAGAAGAACATTTATGGTATTTTTCTTGAGTGAATCCTCCTTTCATGCTCTTTCAAACTATCCCTCCTAGAGAATGCTTTATTGCAGTTTGAACATTTATAGGGTCTTTCGCCAGAATGGGTTCTCTCATGAACTTTCAATAGTCCATTTTGAGAGAATGCTTTATTGCAAACTGAACATTTATAGGGTCTTTCACCAGAATGGCACCTCTCATGTACATTCAGATGTGCCTTACAAGAGAATCCTTTCTGGCAGGTAGAACATTTAAAGGGGGTTTCTCCCGAGTAGAGCCTCTCATGTTTAATCAAAGCTTTCTTTAGAACAAACCCTTTATGGCAGAGTGAACATTTATAGGGTCTTTCACCTGAATGGGTTCTCTCATGATCATTCAAGGTGCCCTTCCGAGCATACCGTTTATGACAGATTGAACATTTATAGGGTCTTTCACCTGAATGGGTTCTCTCATGTACATTCAAATGTGACTTATGAGCGAACTCTTTATGGCAGTTTGAACACTTATAGGGTTTTTCCCCGGTATGGGTTCTCAGATGATAATCAAAATTTCCCTTTTGAGAAAATTCTTTATCACAGACTGAACATTTATAGGGTTTTCCTCCTGTATGGGTTCTATTATGTTTCTTCAAATTTCTCTTTCGGGAAAATGATTTGAAAGACTTTCCAGCCCTGTAAACATCTATTGATACATCATCATCTTCTTCTTCTTCTTCTTCTTCTTCTTCTTCTTCTTCCACTACATCTTCTTTGTTCTCTTCTTCTCCCTCTCCTATGTAGTACCACATATTGTCAAACACTTCATCTTTTATTATCAACTCTTCTTCTTCTTCTTCTCGTATTTCTTTTTCTTCTTCCACTTTATCCTCTTCTGCTTCTTCTATGTAGTCCCAAGTAATTTCACACTCTTCATCTTTTATTATCAACTCTTCATTGAATTGTTCATCATCATAATCTTCTTTTACACCTACAACATCTCCTTTAGAAGTCTCAAGATGTTCATCTGCTATTGGATCATGTGATTCTCCTTCTCCTCCAATGACAGCACTCTCTCCCATTATCATTGCACTGTTGTCATCTCCCTCACCTTCTGCCTCCTCTTCATAGTCACTCTCTTCGTCCTCCATAATATATTCTTCCTTCACTATCACTTCTTCAAAGGCACAGACAGACGCTTCTATTTCTAATTCTTCTTTCTTCACTGTCACTAGTTCTTGTTCAACATAACAATTTTCGCGAAATTCTTCTTTCACTGATGTCACTCCTTCTTGCTTGATTGTTTCTGCACTGTTCCCCATCCATTTTGGTTTCTCTTCACTTTCTCCATCTTTGGTCAATTTACCAGCATCCATCCTCTCCTCTCCAGCTGGATGTTCTGGAATCACAGAAAGTCATATTCAATCAAAAAAAGGTATTGAAGATGGATGAATTATTTAAAACTGCTGGAATATATTAATAGTAATAATTCAAATATCCAATGAGCAATATACAGAGTGGGTGAAAAGTCCGAGAACGGCTTAATATCTCATATCCAAATGCTATTTGACGGTGGGTGTGATTGGGGATCCTACTCAAATTGAAAATACTACTTTACTATGACTTCAAAAATCTGATCCGCCATATTGAATGCAACTTCATTTTTTGAAATGGGAAGGTTGTCATGCGATACATGATTTCGATACGAAATTTCAAGAAAAAATGAATGGTGAAAACCGCACATCGATATCTTAAACCGTTCAGACGAAATTCACATCATTAATCAATATCATGCATATCAGAAATGAAATAATACATAAGTGGTATTGATTAATGATGTGAATATCTTCTGAACGGTTTAAGATATTGATATGCGGTTTACGCCATTCATTTTTTCTTGAAATTTCGTATCGAAATCATATGTATTGCATGACAAACTTCCTATTTCAAAAAATGAAGTTGCATTCAATATGGCGGACCAGATTTTTGAAGTCATAGTAAAGTAGTACTTTCAATTTGAGTAGGATCCCCAATCACACCCACCGTCAAATAGCCTTTGGGTATGAGATATTAAGCCGTTCTCGGACTTTTCACCCACTCTGTATGATTAGAACGAAGGATTTCTCTGCAACTGCAAATATTCAGAGATTCCCAGTCTGGGGAGTTTTTTGGACAGTTTCATGCAACACATTTTTCCAGGTATTCAGTTATTTAATGGATATCTGCAGTACAGAAATCCCTAATTCTACTTCTATATACCTTTCATTGGATATTTGAATGCATTACTATTTGAATAACAGATAATTGAAGAGCACACAACACACAACTTTCTCTTCCATTTCTTTCAATCTACAGATGGAAATTACTGAGATATTGCAATCAATCAAATGCTAATGAATTAATTATTCTCATTAAAGAATAAGAATAAGAAAAAGAAGAATAAGAATCTTTATTATCATAGACATTGTTAACAATGCAATGATAAACGTCAAAAATAGGTACTAAATATTACATATATATACAAATAATATTAGCCAACAAATATTTGGTCCAGTCAATTACATAAAATTCTTGGATGTTATATAAACTTTCAGCTTCCAGTAAAGTTTTTAATTTCCTTTTGAAGAATGTAAGAAGCAGTGCATTAATTTCTAGTAGTAATGAATTGTACAGTTTAACATATGTGTACAGAAGATTTTTTTGTGAAGTTGTAAACCTGAGCTGTTGAACTCTGATATTATTCCTATTTCTGGTTTCATATCCATTAAAGTCACTATTCAATTTCAAAAAATCCAGATTACTATGTACTCAACTAACACTAGATAATACATACAAAGAATAGACAGTTAATATTCCCAAATTTGAAAACACAAATTTGAAATTGTCAATCACTTTTTGTTATTATGAATTATTATAACAACACATATTATATTATCATATATATATATATATATATATATATATATATATATATATATATATATATAATATATATATATATTATTACACTTATTATATTATCACAACACAACTGTAAGGTAAAAATTCCCAAATTTGTAAAAAAAGGTTTACAGTGGGTCCTCATATCAACATTACAAATCAATCTAATTGCTTTTTTTGGAGTACAAATATTTTTGAGACTTGAGTACCAGAGCCCCATAATAGTATACCATAGGACAGTGAGCTTTGTATTTGAGAGAAATACACATTCAATAATAGGTACATTAATATCTACAGTAAACTCTAACTTTCTCAGCAAGTAGAGTCCCTTTGCTATTTTTTTACTAATTAACTCTGCATGGTGCTGCCAATTAAGTTTGGGATCAAGAACAATAGCCTACCTATAGTGCGGTCCACGTTATAATGACAGTATTCGATCAACTTTGGTTTTGCTATCCTTGTCTATCATTGGACAAAGCTGCTGGTGGTACTATCCTTTTCTAGGCCCACAACAATGCCAATTATGTTTTTGACGGTGTGGAACTATAATTAATTAATGTGGAGAAACGGCATTGCTATTCTTCTATCTTCATCCACTGCCATTATAACGTGGACTTCACTATAGAAATTTTAAAGGTTCAGTCTCTACTTCATTGTTTGAATTTATATTGTAAGTGAACATAATATTAGAAATTTTCTCTAGGTTCAATGATAGATTATTACTAGCACACCAATCATTAAGGAGTAGAGAGCTATCAACTAGAAAACTAAACGAAAATCCAGCTGTCTAGCTGTTTACCCTGTTGTCAATATTTGCAGTAGCAGAAGTCTTCAGGGTGAATCAGAGCATTCAACTTGGATTTTCGTTCAATAATAATAATTTATTCCTTAGCATTTGATTAATTGCAATATCTCAGTAATTTCCATCTGTAGACTGGCTGGCCGCTATGGTTTCCTATAAAATGAGCGCTGCTATCCAGAGATTGTCAGTTTATTGGTGTAAGGGTAAGCATTCCTGACCGGTAATTAGGAAGTACTGGGTTCGATTCCCGGGCTGACAAATAATTTTTGAATAGTAGCACTCATCAAATTTCCATCTAGCTGTTTACCCTGTTGCCAATATTTGCAGTAGCAGAAGTCTTCGGGGTGAATTACAGCATTTAATTTTGATTTTCGTTAATTAATAATCATTTCTGTCGATAGTCTTAAACTGAACCTGAGAATAATCTGAAACTGACATCCTCCCATTTTGTTTGATTTATTATTATAAGGTTTTATGCAAATGTGAATATCTTTGAAAGCTTTATTGGTATATCGATGTTTATTGTTATAGTGTGGTCCACGTTATAATGGCAGTGTTTGATTAGCAATGGTAGACTATTGCTATCGGTGTCTATCGTTTAACCTTCCGGTAGTCGTGCCCTACTCAATCACACGAGCAGTCGCGTGTTGTATTTTGTACAACATCCAATTTTCCAAGTTTTATGTACTATGTTTACTGTCAAAACATATTAATTAATTGTATGATTAGAAATGGTAGACTATTGCTATCCTTGTCTATCATTTAACCTTCCGGTATTCACGCCCTACTCAATCACACGAGCAGTCGCGTGTTGTATTTTGTACAACATCCAATTTTCCAAGTTTTATGTACTCTGTTTATTGTCAAAACATATTAATTAATTATATGATTACTTTTACCATCTTCCTGAATTATTTTAAGCACTATGAACAATTGGATGATTACCATTTCATAGCCCAATAAGGTAAATCAAGCAAAGCCATCAATCTGTGTTATTGGTTCGTTTACAGTCCCCGTATACAGTCTTTCCCTATCTTATGCACAGTGCGACTTATGCACTGTCGCGACTAAATGGCACCTGAAGACTGAACCATTGCTCGGTTGATACTGCATCTCAGTGGAGTGACTCATTCAGTGACACCACCCCATTCAATCTGTCTTGAGCAGCAAAAAAACTGACACTGTTGTACTTTTTACAACAGCGCGACTGCCGGAAGGTTAACAAAGCGGATAGCGCTATCTCTTTCTTGCTTTGTCTGTTGCCAGATCCCCATTTAAATCTGAAATTGAATAATCTTTGGGTAAAAAATATTGATATTTTTCAATTTCTTCTACCAACTCTGTATACATTAATGATATACTTTCTACTAGTAGTTCTGTGAACAGTAGACCTCGCGTAGTTATAAACCACAGCCTCCTCTTATACTGTCCATCAGAGTAAATCCTGTCCCTATGTCATGTCGGCGAGATATCGGTGTGAAACGGCTAATGGCTGTTAGGGTTGGTGTATCAAAAATGATAACATCAAGAGCTAATCTCCTTCAAGACATACTGGCAACAGGACAGCCCAAGTTCAAAGCAGAGAAAGTTCGAGAGACAATACTATGTTATTTTAGTTATTAATTGCCTGCGTTATTGCACGCAATCAATAGTTCATTCATTTATTTATTCACAATGGAGAAAACGGGTTTCCCCAAATATGTCTCCTTAACAATAAAAATTGTACAGATATACAAATGAAAAATGATAAAAATAATACGAACTTATGCAATAATAAATCATACAAACAACAAAAATACCACCTAATTCAAAAATGAAAATTACAAAGAATTCAAATACTTAGGAAAAATAAAACAAATTTAGAATTCATCTTCCAAAACTTTAAAAAATTAAAGAATATAATAAAAAATAATGAGCAAAATTTTATCAATAGAATAAATAACATTTATAACTGAACGACGTCCAAAACCATATGCACATCCACACTGATACACCACTATTTTTGATCAGATCATGCTTACACAAGATTTAATTATCATAATAAATATAATTTATTATTATAATATTATAAACGCTTTCAAGAATTTAGCGCGAGAAAACCAGGCCTCAGTTTCATAAAACTTATAAGGCGCCCAGAGAAGCTGTTATAAGTTCTTTGCATCCTATAAAAATTGCATTCAATGAATGAGGCATGCAATTTATAGTCTACACAGCTGCTGATTTTTTACCAAGTTACATTGAGATATTGCATTGCATGCGATTTATAGTCCACTCGACATCTGATTTATGATGAATAACTCTATAGTCTGATTTTCAATATTGGCGTATGAAGGAGGCTCCTTTTCCTTCTATATTAACCTTCAAATGCAACATTTTCAAAAACCTTGCAAATACGTCGACGCGCAATTTAAAAAGGAACATATACCTGTAAAATTTCATGAAAATCTATTGCTGCGTTTCGCCGTAAATGCGCAACATATGAACATTTAAACATTAAGAGAAATGCCAAACCATCGACTTGAATCTCACTTTGCTCGGTCAATTATCGAATAAAAACTTGACAACCAACCTGTTTCAAGACTATTTAGGGAGTTCTGTACTGCGGCATCGTGTCAGCTGCCTGTGGAAATGGAAGGCACCTGTATTCAAAAAGAAATATAATTGGCCAATGATTAACAGAATATTATAAATATGGAATCATCATTTCAAATTTAGACTTGACAATGAAAGGAAAATATGAATGGTGAAATAATATATCAGATTGAAGAGAATTCAATGCTCTTCAAACCTACGATAAGCATTCGTTTCTACAATTATTTACTAATGAAGAGTTAAGCCCTGAAAGAGCAAAAAATTGGATGAAGACCTGTTATTTCAATAATTTTAAACTTTCAAGAGCAAAACATGTTACACAAAACTATTAAAATGGTGGTTGTTTAAAATTGAAATTTAAACTTTCAAGAGCAAAACATTTTACAAAACTATTAAAATAGTGGTAAAAACCTGCACAGCTGGAACTATAAATTTTTAATTCAATTGAAATATAGTGATTGCAATTATGATGAAGCAGTCACTAATACATTAACTTAACGCTCAAATTTTTATTTGACATTGTTCAATTTTAATTCTCAAGTATACAATTTTTAGTTCATGCTTCTCGTTTATAAGATATCGAGCAGGTGTAGCCCATGCTCTTCTCATGTTCTGTCAAAAACACAGAAATATATTTTACCTATTTTCATAGTTCCATGCTTAAAAATTCAAAAATTATCTTATCCACTTTACTTTTAACAATGCAGAAATTTAAATAGAGAAATTGAGTACACAAAAAGAGAATTTATTTAATTTATTTTGTCAAGTATACAAGAATACTCTGTTGAAAAATTCTCAGCAAGAACGTTTTCAATACAGAAAGATTTGAACTGGCAACTTTCAGATTTATAGTGAGGTCCACGTTATAACGGCCGTGGAGAAAGATAGGAGATAACGTTGCCAATCCTCAGTCTTGTCAATCAATATCTTCTAAGGTAGCTGATACAGGTTTATTGATGTAATATCAACTGTCCATTCTCGTTTAAAATATTTATATTTTTTTAAGAAAGAAATCATATTTTTCAATAATTTCATAATGAATTTTTCTAATTAAGATGAGATATTTTGTTTATTAATTAGGCTACTATAGTGAGGTTCACGTTATAATGGCAGTGTAGGAAGATAGGAGAAAAGGGTTGCCAGATCTCAGCCTTGCCACCCAAACAGCTGATAGGCCTACTGGTATATCTGATCAATTTAACTGTTCATTATTGTTGAAAAAAGTTAATCATATTCTAGTTGTCAAGAAAATATATTTTTTAAAGGTGTAATGATAAATTTTCATGATTGAGATTAAATATTTTGTCAATTAGTTGAATTTCTACATTGTTTATAAACGATGTGGCAACATCGCAAAGCGTGAAAGAGATAGCGCCATCTGCTTTGTTGAATGATAGGCAAGGATAGCAACACCATTGCAAATCACACACTGCCATTATAACGTGGACCTCACTATAGTAGTTCTGCGAACAGTAGACATCGCTCATGAATACAACTTTCAATGAATAACTTACAGGTTTATTGATGTAATATTAACTCTTAATTCTCATTCAAAATAATTATATTTTATTAAGAAAAAACATTTTTTTTTTCAATAATTTCATAACGAATTTACATAATTAAGATGAATTATTTTGTTAATTATCAATTCTACATTGTTGAAAGACGATCTGGCATTAGAGCAAAGCAAGAAAGAGATAGCGGTGCTATCCACTTTGTTGAATGATAGACAAGGATATAGTGAGGTCCACGTTATAATGACAGTAGATAAAGATAGGAGAATAGCGATGCCGATTCTCTGCATTAATTAATTATATTTCTACACTGTCAAAAACATAATTGGCATCGTTGTGGACCTTGAAAAGGATAGTACCACCGGCTTTGTCGAATGATAGACAAGGATAGCAATTCCAAAGTTGAGCACTATAGCAATAAAAACTTTGCTAATCAAACACTGCCATTATAATGTGGACTTCACTATAGGTCCAGTGCCGTTACTGTCATCAAATTTTTGGTTGGGATCGATTAAATATGTTATTTTGATTACAAAAAATAAACGGCAACCACTCATTAAAAAAGTACCTAATTTAGTTTTACTAAACTAACTTTGGACTTTTCACACTTTCCATTGAAATTTGATGTCTGGTACGGCACTGGACCTAGATTTACGACGGATGTTATTCAGACAACAATATTAATTTATTGCTCATTTATTATTATTCAAAGAAAATAATAGATAACTGTTACTAACCTCACTTTTATAACCAGCTCCAAAATCTCACTTTCAAAATATTCCCTTCTATAAGTTACAGTACACTCTGAATTTGGTTCCAAAAGAACAGAAATAGAATGAATGACAAATGTTCCAATTTTAATAACTAGAATAACTGGTTTTTGATGACAATAAACTTATACATTTATGTACTTTTATATTATTCAGTTTTCAAAAGTTCTTCTCCTGTCGCACTGATGGTGTTGAGTTGAAAATCAATAAGTATGACGCAGACGCTATTCGTTGCTAGGGCCATTTTAGATTCTAAACAAACCGTTGCTAGGGACAGACTCTGTGTTATTTTACAGTGAAGAAGAGTAGAATAAGGATCTTCAACTTTGTGGTTATATTCACTTTTTGTGTATGGTAGTATGTTGAGAAGTTGAGATTGTGGTAATTATTCATATTAAATAAAAAAGACTACCTACTACGAAATTGTCAAAAACCATAGATTTTATTGAAAGTTAATAAACTCTTTTAAGGCTGTGCAAAGGCAAAAATAAACTTTCTACTGGTGATATTTTTTTGATAATTTTAAGTTTTGTTTCAAAAAATAGCAATTTACAAATGTTTGAATATTATGATAAC
Source organism: Nilaparvata lugens (assembly GCF_014356525.2). Classification (NCBI taxonomy): domain Eukaryota; kingdom Metazoa; phylum Arthropoda; class Insecta; order Hemiptera; family Delphacidae; genus Nilaparvata; species Nilaparvata lugens. The sequence continues at coordinate 1,864,835 of NC_052504.1, forward strand.
ATTCATTAAAAATAGGTACTTATTCATAACTGGATAAAATGTACTGTATTCTTAGCTATATTATTTCTGGGAGTAAATTTAATAGAACAACATACAATTCATATTTTTCAAGTAATACAGACTTCTTTTCAAAATTTTAATAATTATTTAAAATCAATGTAAACCAGAATTAGTGTTGATATTCAAAACATTGGATCTATTCAAGGGGTTTTTCCTTATCAATATTATAGGTTTGAGAAACTATAAGTGTTGAGCTGCGTTTACACCAAAAGCTATCAACAAAATGTTAATAACTTTTATTTCACTAGATAAACAATAATATCATGAAGAATCTATCCTCAAAATCTCATGGATTTATCTCTTACCAAATTTGAAATGTTCTGTCCCAAAAATTTAATCATTAGGTGCTCATATCTCAAAAAGTAATGATCAGAAAAAAAAATCCTGAGAATAGTTTTTCATTTTTGTAGTTTGATTTTGAGCTTCAAATCGAAAAACTTTGAAAAATATCACGAGTAGAAAGTTTATGTTTAGCCTTTGCACAGGCTTAAGGGATAAACATTGTTTATATCAGAGATTGATATTGGTGTAACAACCAAAACCGGGTTTTCTAACTTTCAGTAAAATTTTTGGTTTTTGACAATTTCTTAGTATTTTTATTTGATGTATTATTCCTATGAATCTGAAACATCATCTTCCATTCACGAGTATATAATATCAATTGAATAATTTATTTCTTTGGCCCGATTGCACAAAAGCTGGTTAAATTTTAATCGTGATTAATTCCACTAGAACAATCCAGCTTCTTTGAAAAATCCTTATCTGATTAATCACGATTAAAATGTAACCGGCTTTAGTGCAACCGGTACTAAAAAAGAGTTGAAAATATTTTTTTCAAGTTCTCACACACTCAAATCATCAATTTTCGGTATTTATTTAGATTGAATAATTCTTTTTGGAATAATACCATGAGACCCGATCATTGAATCAAAAGTTTTGAGTTTGTGAAATTTTGATCCTTGAGGTGATGCGTCCACTAGGAAATACTGAAATGAAATGTGCATCTAACGGGTGATTCTCATAGAACATAATCTCATGAGCTTACATTGTGCAAAATATCAATGTGAAGACAATGTAGTTGGTAATGATGGTTAAGCTGAAAATTATGTGTTTTTCACAATACAAGGAGCATTGTTGGCTGGTTTACCTGGAAATCTATATGAGATAGAACGCGCTCTACCTGGTATCAGATTATAGAGCACAAAAATACGCCCAAAAGGATTTTGAATTATACATCGGTAAAAAATTACACTCAGAGGGATTTTGAATTATACATGGTAACAATCGGAAGATATTGTTGATCAAAAACTAAAATTCATAAAAATTGATTTTTTTAAATGTCGCTCATTTTTGTAAATTAATACTCAGTAAGTTACTCATTGAAGATGGAGAGTTCGGAATGATCTCGTTTTATAATCTAAAGAAAGGCAAAGCAAATTTTTCTGTCTGATCACTGGATTTGGCGGAAATAGCTGAAGACTAGAAAATGGCTGGGAATACGAGGTTTTTGGGCCAACCTTTATATTTAGCACAAGGAAATTTTTCATGAAAAAATTTGTTCTGGACTTCTCTCATGTACCCAAACTCCCATGTATTTATTTTAATAAATTAAAAACTCAGTACAATATCAATTGCAAGCACCAAATAGTGACTGTACTAAATATTATACATTTATTTATTCATAGTGAAATTAATCACGATTAAAATGTAACCGGCTTTAGTGCAACCGGTACTAAAAAAGTGTTGAAAATATTCTTTTCAAGTTCTTGCACACTCAAATCATCAATTTTCAGTATTTATTTAGATCAAATAATTTTTTTGGAATAGTAGGTACCATGAGACCCGATCATTGAATCAAAAGTTTTGAGTTTTTGAAATTTTGATACTTGAGGTGTCCTTATGCGTCCACTAGGAAATATTGAAATGAAGTGCATCTAATGGGTGATTATCATAGAACATAATCTCATGAACTTATAACATTGTGCAAAATATCAATGTGAGGGCAATGTAGTTGGTGATGATGGTTAAGCTGAAAATTATGTGTTTTTCACAATACAAGGAGCATTGTTGGCAGGTGTACCTGGAAATCTATATGAGATGGAGCGCGCTCTACCTGGTATCAGATTATAGAGCACAAAAATACGCCCAAAAGGATTTTGAATAATATTATACATCGGTAAAAAATTACGCTCAGAGGGATTTTGAATTATACATGGTAACAATCGGAATATATTGTTGATCAAAAACTAGAATTCATCAAAATTGATTTTTTTTAAATGTCACTCATTTTTGAAATTAATAACTCAGTGAGTTACTCATTGAAGATGAAGAGTTCGGAATGATCTCATTTTATAATCTAAAGAAAAGCAAAGCAAATTTTTCTGTCTGATCACTGGATTTGGCGAAAATAGCTGAAGACTGGAAATACGAGGTTTTTGGACCAACCTTTATATCTAGCACAAGGAAATTTTTAATGAAAAAATTCATTCTGGACTTCTCTCATGTATCCAAACTCTTATGTATTTATCTTGATAAATTAAAGAATCAGTATACTACACAATATTAATTGCAAGCACCAAATAGTGACTGTACTAAATATTATTTATTTATTTATTCATAATATACAAATACAATCCAGGTGGAAACAACAGGCATTCACTTAAAACTGCTCTAAACTGTTCGTTTATTATGTTTCGTTGAGTTTGAAATAATTTTAATTTCACAATGAAGATATATTATGATTTAATAAATATTTGTGTTCAGAGTGAATAACATTAGGTAATATCCCAGAGTGATCATCTTGTTAATTGTTGCTTACCAAGCAAAGTCTTTTTCTATTATATAAGTAAGTTGAGTTATGGTGCAATGGACAAAACAGTACAATCAGTTACAAAAAAATGAAGAAATATAATCAGATAGATTAAGAAATATAACTATTGTAATTGATTGTTTTTATTGTATGTGGAGGATTATTTTTATATATCCCTCAAATAGCTTACAGTAGGTCTACAGCTAGAGGGATACTATCACACTATTGTAACATTTACCGTACAGCTAGAGGGATACAGTACTATCACACTATTGTAATATTCAAATAAATAAATAAATTAACTTCAATTTGGAATACACAGTCTAGAGGCTATGTAAAATGATAACTTGATTTACACACTACTAAAGTCCAACAAAAAATGTATCCAATATAATTTTGAATTTATTGTAGGAAATTATGTTGGCTTCAATTTTGTATAGTCTGTAAGATGCATAGTTTTCGAGATATATGCGAAAAACCAAAAAATTGTACATTTGAACCAACCATCCCCACCCCCTTATCGCCCCTGGTAGGGGTGGGGACTTTTTATATGTTCACCTCTCTACTACCCTAAACAGAACTGCGAGGTCCAAAAATCTGGTGTGGCGCACTCACACAACTTTCCTTGCCTTTATGAATATTTATCACCTGACGCTAGTGTTCTCGCGCATCTCAAATCTACTATTCAAAGATATGAGACAGCTGGTGATAGGACAATAACGCTGGAGACATACGAGGTCTGCTATCTCTTCCTAATGAATGATTTGATAGAACCAACAGTTGCTTACAGTTTGCAATTTAATAATCAACATTTTCTCGAATTTCAAGCTTATTTTCAATTTTAGGTGAAAATGTTACTAAACATTACTTGTAGATATTTTCATGCTCAATCTTTTCCACTTAAATTTTTTTGTTCAAATTCTATATGAAGGCTACTAATTGATAATCTAAAATCAAACTTTGCATGGATGGGGGCGGAGCTCCTGGAATTTTTACAGATATGGGACTAGTGTCAGTTGATAGAGCTTATCAATGATTTTTTAGGAATAAATTTGATCAAAATCGTTGGAGCCGTTTTCGAGAAAATCGCGTAAAACCCTGTTTTTGACAACATTTTCGTCATTTTAGCCGCCATCTTGGATTGCATTTGATTGAAATTGTTCGTGTCGGATCCTTATAGTGTAAGGACCATACGTTCCAAATTTCAAGCCATTCCGTTAACTGGGAGATGAAATATCGTGTACACAGACGCACATACACTCATACACACACACACACACACACACACACACACACATACAGACCAATACCCAAAAACCATTTTTTTGGACTCAGGGGACCTTGAAACGTATAGAAATTTAGAAATTGGAGTACCTTAATTTTTTTCGGAAAGCAATACTTTCCTTACCTATGGTAATAGGGCAAGGAAAGTAAAAAGGAGCCTCCTTCATACGCCAATATTAGAGTAAAAATCAGACTATAGAATTATTCATCATAAATCAGCTGACAAGTGATTAGACAGATGTGTGGAGAAGCCAGTCTATTGCTGTATTTCCATAAGGTCTATAGTTTCAATCAGGTACTTGTGGATGAGAATACTGCGTGAGGTCTTCTGTTCACAGAACTACTAGTGATATATGTTTACATCCTTACTACCCTAAACAGAACTGCGAGGTCAAAAAATGTCTTCCCAACTTTTCCCTCTGTAACCGTTCATTGGCTGGACCAATATGAATTAGAATTCTTCAATGTTGTTTTCCATCGAGAACTGCTTATTATTTAATCACTTTTTGCTATTAAAAAGAACGACTAGCAGTCAGATGTTTTACAATAAATAAATTTTAATCACTCACTGTGACAATGAGATCTTTCGGCAGGTCCGTTTGTCACAGTGAGTGATTAAAATTCATTTATTGTAAAACATCTGACTGCTAGTCGTTCGTTTTAATAGCAAAAAGTGATGAATTAGAAGATGATGGTAGGCCTAATTGATATGGAGAAGATGCCGAAGAAGTAACAACCCCATAATGCCTGTTCACGAAAAATTAGTGCAGTGGTCGCCAAACAGTCGATCGCGAGCTACCGGTAGCTCGTGGAGTAGTTTTTGGTAGCTCACAGAAATGCTCATGCAAAAGAATGTCGTCCAGTTTGAATATATATATACACTTTCCCAGTCTTAAGAAAATCAATGACGGGAAAAATCCCTCCACAGCACCGCAGCAATTACCAAGAACATGTTACAATTCTAAAAAATTGAGACTTGAGACAACAGTTTGATCAAAGATTTTAAAAGCATATCAAATATGGTACAATTCATCAACTCTCTTTTGTAGAGATCTATACAGAGGATTTTGCAGCTTTTGTTGTAAAACATTTTGGTGGAGATCAGGCTTCAGTTGGAATAGAATTTGTGGATTTTCAAAATGATCTGTCTCTCAGATCACTTTCTACAACTGGAAATATTTGGCCTCAAGTCCCCAAAGAAAAATATCCAAATATTATTCAAGTTGCATTGAGGTTGAAAGCTATGTTCAGCTCTACCTACTTGTGTGAAGCATCTTTCTCAAGTATGAAATTCATAAAAAAATCTATATAGGAACAGACTGACTGATGAACAATTGGACAACTGCATCAGAATGGCGGCTACAACGTACACTCCAAACATCAAGAAAATACTTGATGACCAAAAACAGTTCCACTGCTCTCATTGAAATGTACATTTCAACTTTTTTTATACTTTTTGCTATGAGATAAGTAGATTACAACACTAGAAATGTATCTTTATAGGCAATAGAAGTGTGAAAATTTCATTTTGCGTACTGTACTTTCTTCAGTCTAATATTCGTTGGTAGCTCACTAGAAGATTTATAAATGCTATTCTAGCTCACAGGCTCATAGGTTTGGCGACCATTGAATTAGTGTATGAATTTATTAGAACAATATGGTGATTGATGATTTGTATAAAGCTGATGGAAAAATTATAAAAAAATAATCCTGCTCAAAAAGATAAGTTTCCTGTATTTATTTATTCATTGTCACATAAAACATCAAGTTTTTGAGTTTCACTCATATGACTGGTGACATGTCAATATTACTAAATCTAAATTATTATATAATTAATTACTATGCAGTATTGTGAAGTAAAATAATAGGTAATAAAAAATGAATGGTTATTGTACAGAGAAGATGATGAACAAGAACACACAAGTAACCACAGGCTGCCAAGCTATAGTGAGGTTCACGTTATAATGGCAATGGAGAAATATAGGAGAACAACGTTGCCGATCCTCTGTCTTGTCAATGCCTTCTACAGACGGGAGCTGATACAGGTTTATTGATTTAATATTAACTGTTGATTCTCGTTAAAATAATCATAATATTTTATCAAGTAAGAAATAATATTTTTCAATAATTTCATAATTGAGATGAAATATTATTAACTGTTCATTCTCGTTAAAAATAAAATAATCATTATATTTTATCAAGTAAGAAATTATATTTTTCAATAAATTCATGATAAATTTTCATATTTAAGATGAAATATTATTAACTGTTCATTCTCGTTAAAAATAAAAATGATAAATTATATTTTATCAAGTAAGAAATTATATTTTTCAATAAATTCATACGGTAATGAATTTTCATAATTAAAATGAAATATTATTAATTCTACATTGTTAAAAGACGATCTAGCAACAGCATAATATGATGCCATTGCCCATTATTGACTTGACATCAAATTATAGCCGAAACATGTTGTGAAAAAATAATTTTGAAAAGCAGGGTACACAATTGGATTTATATTTTCATTTATATGTAATAAGAGAAGCTCAAAAAGAATAAGAAAATATTATTGGTTAGTATTTCTGTTTAACATTGTACTCAATTACACCCACCAAAACTCTTAGTTACATATTTTCTATAATTACAAAATTATATTTTTATTTATATGGTGAGAGAAGCTCAAAGAGAATAAGAAAAGTCAACTGTTTGGATTTTCTGTTAAACATTGCTTTCAATATTACATCCACCAAAGCTCTTAGTTACATATTTGCTATCATTACAAAATTATATTTTTACTAGCCGTCAGGCTCGCTTCGCTCGCCATATCCGTCTAGCCAGGGGGCTCCGCCCCCTGGACCCCCGACTGGATCGTCCAGGGATGAGATCAGCAGGCTCGCTTCGCTCGCCTGCATTTTTCATTTGAGCATTTTTATCATAATTATGTTAGGACAATCCAGTCGGGGGTCCAGACTAAACGTCTGGCTAAACGGATATGGCGAGCGAAGCGAGCCTGATGGCTAGTAATATAATATTCCCAGGGATTGAAGTAGCAGTGCCCAATCAAATTTTCCGCGATAAATGTATTTAAATCTTCAACTTGGTGCCAACTTAACAAAGTCAACTCAACTTAATGCCAACCTGACAAAATTATTAATTTAGATGCCAGTTAACAACTGTTTCGAAGAGGTACTCTATCTAGATTATAGTTCTATAGTAACATATGATATGGAAATTTCAATTATAATTAAGAGATTGGGAGAAGAAGAATATACATGCTAAAAGACGAACTTTAAACCTTTAAAAACAACCCTTAGAGTTAAAATATATTGCCAAAAGATTTCTTAGTGCGCCTCTAAAGGGCCAACTGAACATACCTACCAAATTTGGCCGTTTTTGGTCCAGTAGATTTTTAGTACTGCGAGTGAGAGAGTGAGTGCCATTTCGCTTTTATATATATAGATTTATATGGTAGGAGAAGCTCAAAAAGGATAAGAAAAAATAAATGTTTAGTATTTCTGTTTAACATTGTACTCAAAATTACACCCACCAAAACTCTTAGTTACATATTTTCTATCATTACAAAATTATATTTCTATTTTTATGGTAAGGGAAGCTCAAAAAGAATAAGAAAAGACAATTGTTTAGTACCGTATTTCTGTCTAACAATTGTACTCAATAACACCAACCAAAACTCTTAGTTACATATTTTCTATCATTACAAAGTTTATTGAAATAATTTGTTTAAATCAACGACGACCACCTCGACTGAGAGTTTTTGCAATTCTTCCAAGAGTGCTTGATTTCTTCTTATTGTTGCCAGCAGCAGGTGGCTTAGCATTGACATTATGATCGCCATAGTCTCTGTGAGCGTCATCCTCAACCATATTAGTATAGTAGGCAGCTTCATTGTCGGTAACCATTACTGCTTCATTATAAGCTCTATCGTTGTAGGTGGTAGCCGACAACACCAGGCAGAGCAGTATGATCAAAGTCAGCAGTCTCCAAAGCTCCTGCAAATCACAATGATAGAACACAATCATCGTTTGAAAATTGTTAGGTAGATATGATTCGTAAGTCCAGAGATGAGTTATTTCTAGATGAATAACGGTACCTTATCTATTTATATACATAAATTTGTCATAAAAAATATTTATAATACTAATGGGAGAAAATCATTTGAATGAAGAAAATGAGAATGAAACAGTATGAACATTTTTTCATGGAGCTAATTGTTCTTCATGATTGATTCTATTAAACAGGAGCTAGTTTTTTGTTTTTGATTTGAATGAATTTATTGGAATTATTGTTTCTGCTATTGGCAGTTTATTGGAAACTTGTGGTCCTAAATATGTAGCTGACCTCTGAGCAGCTGATGTTGTCATCATGGGAATTTCCAAGTCCATATGTTCCTTACGGGTGATTCAGATTGATGAAGAATTGTGGGGAGTGCCTAAAGTTTGAATTTTTGGGAAGGAACATTTCAAATTCGGTAAGAGATACCTTCTGCGTGTTCCTTGCGGGTGATTCAGATTGATGAAGAATTGTGGGTTCTTTTCGGTGAATGTTAGAAGTGTGTGAATGTAAATCTGTCTGATGCTGAGGATGCTGAGCTCCGCGAGTATAGTAGTACTGAAGGGAAGAGTGGATGTTTGCGTCCTATTATCTTAAGGCTATGCAAAGGCTAAAAATTAACTTTCTACTGGTGATATTTTTTAAAGTTTTTCGATTTTTATACTATCAAGCTATCGAAATGAAAACGTTTTCACACGAAAACATTTTTTTTTTCAATCATTCCTTTTTAAGATATGAGCGCCTAAAGTTCAAATTTCTGGGACAGAACATTTCAAATTCATCAAGAGATAAATCCATGAGATTCATAGGATGAATTCTTCATGGTTTTGTTGATCTAGTGAAACAAAACTTTTCTGAAAATATCGATTTTTGAGAAAGTTATTCAATTTACCATGAATAACTTTTAGTTTAGTAATTTTTGGTCTTGAGTAGGATAAATTCTTCATGGTTTTGTTGATCGAGTACCGTAAACCAAAATTTTTCTAAAATTATCGATTTTTGAGAAAGTTATTCAATTTACCAAAAATAACTTTTAGTTTAGTTATTTTTGGTAAATTGAATAACTCTCAAAAATCGAATTTTCAGAACATTTTTGGTTTACTAGATCAACAAAACCATGAAGAATTTATTCTATGAATCTCATGGATTTATCTTTTACCGAATTTGAAATGTTCTGTCCCAAAAATTAAAACTTTAGGCGCTCATATCTTTAGAAGTAATGATTGGAAAAACATGTTTTCATGTGAAAACTTTTTCATTTTAATAGCTTGATGATATACAAATTGAAAAACTTTGAAAAATATCACCAGTAAAAATATTATTTTTAGCCTTTGCACAGCCTTAAGATAATAGGACGCAAACATCCTCTCTTCTTCCCTTCAGTACTACTATACTCGCGGAGCTCAGCATCCTCAGCATCAGACAGATTTACATTCACAGACTTCTAACATTCACCGAAAAGAGCCCACAATTCTTCATCAATCTGAATCACCCATAAGGAACACGCAGAAGGAAAGTGGATGTGGTAATTCCCAGGATGACAACATCAGCTGCTCAGAGCTCAGCCACATATTTAGGACTAAACTTTTTCAATAAACTGCCAATAGCTATTAAAGAAACATTTCCAATCAATTCATTCAAATCGAAAACAAAAACTGACTCCTGTCCAATAGAATCAATTATGGAGAGCAATTAGCTCTATGAAAAAATGTTCATACTGCTTCTTTCTTCATTTTAATGATTTTCTCCCATTAGTATTATAAATTTTTCTATGTTAAATTTATCTAAAATTTCTACATCATAGGTTATCAATTTTCTTTTTTAAATTTGTGTATATGACTGTTGTATGAGACTGTTGTATAATAAAGATGTATCTTTACTAGGATTTTCTATTTTTTTATTATCATCACAAAATTGGTCCCGCTAAACCTAAAAGATTTTACAGCAGGTGCCTACAAATAATAAAATACATAAATAGAATGAATGCTAAATTTAACAATAAACAAAGGAAAACAATTTTTTCATGAAACTGGGAGTTTATGAATTTAAAAAGGAGTATGAGGTATTAGATGAACTAAGGATGATTAATAGGGTATAGGGTTAATGGAAATTGGAAAAAAATGGAAAACTCAAAAACTTCAAATCATAAAACTAAATTAAATTCAAAATAAAATAAACTTGATACTCTATAGTAAGTAAGCATTAAAATATATTAATCTTATTCAGAATTAAGGATAATACTAAACACAAAATACAATAAGTGATTGGGAGTCTCAAACGATAATTATCCATCCATATAGTACGTATATGAAAATTATATGATATATTAATTTACTTGAATTATTTCCAATCGTTGACTTTTATACAATAATTAATTTCATATTATAAATTATATTTTCGAACACTTCATACGCTAAATTCAAGTTTATATATTACATCCGTGATTAAGCTGATTTACGACTCACACTGGCGCACAAGGAATCTTCCTTTTGCCGGTGTTTTTGCCTCACCTAAAGAAAAACGTGGACCTCACTAAAGAAATTAGGTTCCAACTACAGTGACCTCAATAGCGTATGACAGAGAGGCAAGGATACCAATCGAAAAACTTTGAAAAATATCACCAGTTGAGAGTTTATCTTACCAGCCCAACGGTTACCCAAAGAAGAAATAACATCACCTTATAATGAAACTATGTTGACTGTAAGTTATACTTTATCATTCCAGTTGAATTTTCCCATTCATCTTAGAGCCTGTGAAAATCAGAGTGGTGTAAGTCATATCAACCTTGTTCTGAGAAATTAAAGGTTTTAGTAGAAGCTATTCACTCAATTCCCAAGTGAGAAGGTGATGAATTCAATGTTTTCAGGGCCACAGGCATGTATTGTTCTCACTAATGACTATTTATTCGACCAAGAAAATAATCAATTAACATTTTTTTAGGTGTGTTAATTACATGCACCACTCTGAACACTATGATGAATATGACGCTCTCTCTCTCCTTGAACCATATGACTTACACCACTCTTCTAGTAATAGATTAATAGTTCTAGAACCCATATCTGGACTTGACTCGAAAATAAAAAAAATGACTTGCACCACTCTGACTTTCACAGGCTCTTATCATTCTCAGTTCTGCTTCTAAATTATTTCTCAATTAAGAAATTATTAATTAGGCTATATTTCTCATGATTTGAGAATAAGACAGACAAAGAACTTATATATATATAAGAGAGTTAATAAATTTTTTCAAATAATTATGTAAAAATACAAAAATTACTCACGAAAGACTTGAAACGCCGTGCAGTAACCATTTTCTTCTGAATTTACAATCACTGTGGGTTTAATAATAATTATATTATTGATTGAGAGTTGAGTATCACAACAGAGTAGGGAACAATAGTAGCCTATTTAGTATGTGTGTTTCGTTTCCTGATTTTGTCTCTCTTCATTTTGTAACTATAATTATTACACTAACACTGTTCACTCTAAAGATCTGATCGCAAAACATGAGAATCCAATGATAAACTGTTTTACTACAAAAGCAAAAAATGCTTTCAATGTAAAGTAAGCATTTACTGTAGGTCCTACACGTAGATACAGCTAATAGGTAGGCTTATTGTATTTTTGAGTAATCGCGGTTGATATGTTTCAGTTAGAATTGAATATTCATTTATACATTGCCGATTGACGTCAAAATTCTGCAATGGCTTCAAAGCTTTGTTTCAATGTTTCCACTACATCTTTTTGTGTGACTTTGTCTTGTGCTTTTTTGGCTGGCTGACAATGAAATTGTATTTATTTATTTATATTTTTCTCCTGATCATTACAATCATATTCTTCTCCTACTATTTTTTTTAGCAAACCCTAATTCCAAAGAACTTCTATATTTACAAAAATATAATATTTAAAAAAAATAATATTCTTTTGCTTCACGATCTCCTTACAATTTGAGATCACCAGTTATATATCAGTTACCTACCTTGATTTAGAAATATTATAATGAAAAACTATAACTCCTCTACATACTTTCTTAATTATTTAATAAATAGCCTCTGGATATTCGAGATTATTCTAAAAGTGATGTTATTTGCTACGTAATAAATAGACCTCATATAAAGAAACAGCTAGCAGAGATTTTGCTGGTAGCCTACATTAATTTTATTGAGTCACTCGATTTAGAAATATATATGAAAAAAGATCACTCCTCTACATACTTTTCAAATTATTAATATAATAGGATAATTGATTATAAACGAGAATGAACAGTTAATATTACATCAATAAACCTGTATCATATCTACCGTCCTTGAAAGACATTTACAAGACAGAGGATCAGCAATGTTGTTCTCCTGTCTTTTTCCACTGCCATTATAACGTGGAAATCACTATATAGAAATCTTTATGAAGATCATCGAATGAAAATCGAATAATGGAATAAGTGAAAAGGAATAAATGATTCAGAGTCTTTTGGAACAGAAATAAAATTATCATGTTCTACAATAACTTCTTCAGTATAAATTCCGGAAATTCTGCTATATTGCATACTTCTTCCCTTTTTCATTTGAAATAAAATATTTTACCGGCATTTAGATTTCCTGAAATATTTACTACCGTACGTAATATATTTACACTTAGTATGAGGAGGAGATGAAGAGGAGGAGGAGGAGGAGGAGGAGGAGGAGGAGGAGGATGAGAAGGAGGAGTCAATTAATCAATCAAGTTTTATAGAACAAAATATCTACATTGGAGGCCTCACTAAACCCGAAGGGTTTTCAATAGGTGCCTATATATGAGTATACATAGTAAATCATAGAATTGTACCTAATACATTAGTAGTAAATATTTCAGGAAATCTATATGCCGGTAAAATATTTTATTTAGAATGAAAAAGGGAAGAAGTATGCAATATATAGCAGAATTTTCGGAATTTATACTGAAGAAGTTATTGTAGAACATGATAATTTCATTTCTGTTCTAAAAGACTCTGAATCGTTTATTCTTTTTACTAAATTATTCGCCAATAATCATCGATTTTCATTCGATGATCTTTATAAAGATTTCTATATAGTGATTTCCACTTTATTGATGTAATATTAACTGTTCATTCTCTTTTTTAATCAATTATTCTATTATATTTAGCGAGCAATTTCTGTATTTAGATATCTGGTTATTTATGTTTTACGTATCTCAAAAACGGCTCTAACGATTTTCACGAAATTTGGAACATAGTAGGTTTGTGATATAAAGATTCGATTGCACTAGGTCTCATTCTTTGGAAAACTCGCTGAACGACATTTAAAGGATAATTCATCCTTGGAAAACAGATGAAAATTTCGTCGTCTCTCGATAACAGAAGATGCGTGTGACTGTGTGGGAGAGAGACAGAAATAATTTCCAGCTGTTTAATCATAATCAATTAGCGAGAAATTTTATCTAGCTAGACAACTTAATCGATTTGATCAATATAATCTGATTTGTTGACATGACATGATAATCCTCCTAGACTAGAGTATATCATAATTTTCAAAGTTGATCATTATTTGACAATTTCAAGTGATTAGTGAGTGTTATTTTGTTATTCAATTTTGTTTGTATATAATCTATTTTTTTTTGTTTTCAAATGTTTGAACAAGAAATTGAACCTGAATTCAAGTGTATGAAACATAACCTACTTTCTGGACTATATTCATAGTGTATAAATCGAAATTCGGGAAAGAAACAGTTTTGGGCTGTACCTGTTAGTACTTCCCCAATCATTTTAAAGAATTGTGTTCGGTTTATCAAAAGTCAATAAATAAATAACGAGCGAAGCTCGGTGCCTCGATATTATTTTCTCAAGTATGAAATTATATTTTTCAATAATTTTACAATAAATGTTCATGATTGGAAAAAATATTTTGTTAATTTATTATCAAATCCTACATTGTTATAAAACGATCTGGCAACAGAGAAAATCAAGAAAGAGATAGCGCTATCCGCATTGTTGAATAATTATAGAGAAGGATAGCAATACCATTGCTAATCAAGCACTGCCATTATAACGTGGACCTCATCACTATAGTACATAATCATTTCATGAACTTTTCCAGAGTTTGAACTTATCTACTCGAACTTCATTAGATCCTAATAATTGGAATCTAATATCATAGAAAAATTATATCCTATATGGTACAGAGCGTTTATGTTTTTAATGTCACTGTGAACTCAAGCCTATATAGTCTTAGTACAGTAGACGTTGCTTCTCGGACGAGAAGCTATGTGACATTGGTAGTCTCTCATGCTGTTCTTAAGCTGTGTTTACACCAAAGTTATTAACAAATGTTCATTTTTCCGTCCTTATAGATTCTATTAGATTAAACCATAGAGAAATAATAGCGTAAGTAGATATCCCATGGTATAGAACGTGTATGTCGCAACTTTTACTGTTATCTCAAGTCCACGTAGTTCTTTTTCACTTTCCTTCCCTATTACCATAGGTAAGGAAAGTATTGCTTTCTAAAAAATTTAAGGTACCCTAATTTCATGTTTTCTATACGTTTCATTACTTTCCTCGCCCTATTACCATAGGTAAGGAAAGTATTGCTTTCCAAAAAAATTTAAGGTACCCTAATTTCATGTTTTCTATACGTTTCAAGGTCCCCTGAGTCCAAAAACATGATTTTTGGGTGTTGGTGTGTGTGTGTGTGTGTGTGTGTGTGTGTGTGTGTGTGTGTGTGTGTGTGTGTGAACACGATAACTCCATTCCTAATTAACCGATTAACTTGAAATTTTAAACTTAAGGTCCTTATACCATAATATGAGGATCCGACAATAAGAAATTCAATTCAAAATGGCAGATAATGGCTAAAAAAACATATTTTTCACGGTTTTCTCGAAAACGGCTCCAACGATTTTCTTCAAATTTATACCCTAGATAGCTATTTATAAGCCCTATCAACTGACAAGAGTCTCATTTCTGGAAAAATTGCAGGAGCACCGTAATACTCCTGAGAAGAATGAACTTTGTTAAATTTCTATCACGATTTTCTCAAAAATGACGACCGATTTTTTTTCAAATTCATACCCTGTATAGTTATTTATCAGCTCTATTAACTGGCATGCGTCTCCTCCCTGGGAAACTAACAGGGGGTCCACCCCATTCCTGAGAAATTTACTTTGTAACCTCCTTCTCGTGCGTGAGGTAGGTAGGTAGAGCAGTTTATTCAAAAGAACACATGTCGATATTTTACTTGTAGAACAGCTGTTTTGACAACTTTTAAAAAATCCTCAAATTTCATAATTCAAACAAAGGAAAATGTACTCTGAAAACAATAACAATAGTATAATCATGTTTTAATTATTTAGCCGCCAATCGGCATAATTTTATTCCCCGCTATTATCATCTTTTAAGAATGAGGCTTATAGATCCATGAGCAAGGAAAGTTGTGTGAGTGTACCACACCAGATTTTTCGTGAAGCTGTGTGACGCTCGTAGTTTCTTATACTGTGCCGTTCATACACTCTTACCCCAACAAAACAGTAAAAATTGATAATAATATTGACAGTAATCGGCTTGAGATAACAGTGAAAGTTGCGACATAAACGCCCTATACCATGGGATATCTACTCACGCTATTGTTTCTCAGTTTCTCTATGATTAAACGGAACTTGACAAACACATATGCACATCATGTGTATGATAAGTTATGTTCAATCTAATAGAATCTATAAGGACGAAAAAATAAACATTTTGTTAATAACTTTGGTGTAAACGCAGTTTAAACTCTCACCCGGCCAAAACCGCAATAATAGACAGTAGTCGACAGTAATCGGCTTGAGTCAACAGTAAATTGGCTTGAATTTTTTAATACAAAATACCTGGGATATCTTCTTATGCTATCTTTTCTCTAAGCCAATATTGAGTGAAATTTCTTGAACCCAAAATTGAAGGTCATCAATAATGTATAACTAGTGAACAAGGCTTGAATTAAAAGCGTTTGGAAATTATAACTCTTTATTGCTTACTTAAAGAAGATACAACAGGACATTGTAGAACAAATTAATTAAAAATTATTTTCCCAAGTTAATATACTAATACTCATAAACCAAGCACTACTTATTAACATGTATGGCTACTTTATTAAAATTAATAAGAAAAATTATAACGTGTAGTAGGTACTCTTTTCTTTAAAAGATTTTACAACTTTAAAGTATTTCAATAACTATAGTTTCGGCTTACTTTCGCGATTTTCCAGTTTAAATTAGATAAACATGTGTTAATTGTTTGGAATATAAACTTGAAAATGCCCAAAGTAGGCGAAACTAAGTTATTTGAAATACTTTTTGAAATGTTTTAAATAGCAGGGTACTTAATTTTTATATTGCTTTATCAATCATAAAATATTACAATAGGCATCTTCTTTATATTTTAAAGTATTTTAAAGTATTATATTAAGCATACAGATATATCGAGCAATTTCTTTATATTATATATCTGGTTATTTTTATATCTGGTTATTTATGTTTAACGGATCTCAAAACGGCTCTAACTATTTTCACGAAATTTGGAACATAGTAGGTTTATGATATAAAGACTCGATTGCACTAGGTCTCATCCTTGGGAAAACTCGCTGAACGACATTAAAAGGATAATTCATCCTTGGTTAAACAGCTGTGGATAGTAAAAAAGTGAGTATGTGAAAAATCAAAATATCGCATTCCCGAAATTCATGAGATGACGTATAGCCAGCTGTGAAATATAAACACGATCATTTTAGAGAATTGTGTACTGTTTATCAATAAATAAAAATAACGAGCGACGCTCGGTGCCCCGACATCATGGTATGTTTAGGAGAAAATCAATAAAATATCACATGAGAGTTTAATAATAAATGCCTTATTATCTATAGGAATACGACTCAGTAACTACTTTTTAGCGCTAGTTTTGTAATAAATTTTTATATCACCATCTCAAACAGGTCTAGTACCTCGATCTGCAAATACTCAATGGACATTGCATTTTATTTTGTAATAGTATTTTCCCATGTTGTAGAATTTGTATTGCTTTGTATACGGTATCTAATGATGTATTAGTAATAATATAATAATAATAATAATATAATAATAATAACAATTGAAAAATCTTTATTTCACTTTCTTACATAATTCTCGTTGAAAAGAATACATTTTTACAGCCCATGCCACCCGGCCGTCTGCCATGAGTTGGGCTTTTAAGTATTGATACATTAGATATATCTAATGTATATCTAAGATGTTGTATTTTTTTATTTCTGCCAATAAAACATTTTCATATAATAGGTAGGTCTCAAAAAATTTGAGAAGCATGTTCCATTCTTCTTTTATTTGAAATTATTCTGATGAATGATTTTTGGAAAACAATTATTGTTGGGCATAAGGTTGTGAAGTTGCCTATAAACATATCAATACATATAACCAGAGACAAAAATAATCTAGGTACTTAAACGTTATCTTTACTTATAACCATATTAAGAAACATAAATTATTATATAACCTAATTAATATATTGATATAACATTATAACATTATAACGTTATCTTTACTCTATGATATAACATATTAAAGAACATAAATTATTATATAACATAATTAATATATTGATATAACATTATAACGTTATCTTTACTCTATGATATAACATATTAAAGAACATAAATTATTATTAACATTATTCTGATGAATGATTTTTGGAGAACAATTCTGTACTGATAAGTAGAAAGGTTGAAGTTACAAAATGTTAATTTTGACTTTTCTACATGTTCTTATTCAGAAAAATTTGCTATATTTTTGGTATAAAGGATTCAAGTCTATGTGGTATTGTTTTAGAGTTATTCTCATCGTAGAATGGATACATCTCTGAAAAAAATCACTCATGCTTGATAATGAGATACAAGTCAACTCATAACGTTTAAGAGGTGGAATAAAATCTAAAAAATAGGTATTGATAAAAATGGTACAAGTCAACTTATAACTTTACTTTCAAGAAGAGAAATTTAATAAGTTAAGAGGAATTTAATAGGAATTATACAAGTAAAAGTATAGTATTATAGTATAGTATAAGTATTGTATAGTATTAGTATAGTATAGTATATTATTATTATTTTTTTTTAGATTACGTCCTAAAGACTCCAGTCATGGAGTATAAGACAAGTCATGTTATTACATAATAATTCTACAAGTACGGTACTTGAATATCCAATTAAACTTATCACCTTCAAGAAGCGACACAAAATTTAATAGGATATTTTTATAAATGATAGGCTACAAATCATGATCAAAAAGGGTTAAGTCATAAATACTTTGATACATAGAACATATTTTTGTTTACACCTGTATAAAAAATGTCAATATGTGAGAAACCATTATTGGACACGCAGTAGACATGTGGAGAAATATTTAGAGCAACGCTGAACGTTCTAATAGCCTACTTTCAATAATGAATCATTAATTTCATAAAGAATATTTTTAACTCTGTTTTTGCAGCCCGGAAAAATAAAAAACTGACTTAACACCTTTATTAATCAATTCTATTTTATTTACCAGACTCAACGTGCATAGCACAATTCTTTATTCTTTATTAATTTAGGCTACATCATCAAAATGATAGGGAGAGGAAAAATAAGGTAACCTTGTGCTATTCCTCTCCCAAATTCAGATAACACATAGTCCGAAATAAGTCAAGTCTTGTAGTTCTTCAATTCTCAAAATTTTCAGTCCTCAAGTAATTTCACAAAGTAGATTTTCGAATTTAGATGCTTCAAAACTAAACATAGAAGAAATATTTCACATTATTATAACCAAAATAGGAAATATTCAATTCACAAAGCGTTCAGTCCCCAAGTATTTTCACAAACTTTTTGTGTAGTTGAGAAGTTGATATTGTGGTAGTTATTCATATTGAATAATAGAGTTTATCAGAGATTGACAATGGTGTAATAACCGAAACCGCTCTTTTTAATTATCAATAAATCTGTGGTTTTTGACAATTTCTTAGTCTTTTTCATTCACTATTTTCTCAAAGTAGATTTTCAAATGTAAATGCTTCAAAACTAAATAACATAGAATAAATATTATAACTTGAAGAGGAAATATTAGCATACCGTATTAGAAATATAATTTTAAAGAATTACCAAAAAAAAATTTAACAAACAACAAAAACAAAAACAAATTCTAAACACCTAATACTTAACAGTACGATACTGTACAGAATTGTTGGGCGTAAGAAAGAGAAGAAGAAGAAGAAGAAGAAGAAAAGAATAAGAAGAAGAGAGAAGAGAAGAAGAAGATAAGAGAAGAAGAAGAAGAAGAAGAAGAAGAAGAAGAAGAAGAAGAAAGAAGAAGAAGAAGAAGAAGAAGAAGAAGAAGAAGAAAGAAGAAGAAGAAGAGAAGAGAAGAAGAAGAAGAAGATTAAGAAGAGAAGAAGAAGAAGAAGAAGAAGAAGAAGAAGAAAGAAGAAGAAGAAGAAGAAGAAGGAGAAGAAGAAGAAGAAGAAGAAGAAGAAGAAGAAGAATAAGAAGAATAAGAATAAGAAGAAGGAAAAGTAGTAGGAGAAAGAGAAGTACTACTGAATTGATAGTTGTGAAAGTAGCCTATTATAACATAGGTACCAATTCATAAAACCAGAGACAAATAATTCAGTTTTCTTAAAAGTTATCTTTACTCTATGATATAAAATATTAAAGAAAATATCAAGTTGATGAAATAGCAGAATTTTCAAATACTATAATTAAGATGAAACACTCGTACACTCGCACATAGTGTACACTGTATATATATATATAAATGATATGATATTATAAAGTTGATGAAATAGCAGAAGTAGCCTATATAACATACCAATCCATAAAACCAGAGACTAATAATTCAGTTATCTTATAAGGTATCTTTACTCTATGATATAACGTATTAAAGAACATATCAAGTTGATGAAATAGGTAGCAAAAGTTTTCATATACTTGGGTCAATATGTTATGATAATATGATATTATAAACTTGATGAAATAGCAGAAGTAGCCTATATAACATTCCAATTCATAAAACCAGAGACAAATAATTCAGTTATCTTATAAGGTATTTCTACTCTATGATATAACATATTAAAGAACATATCAAGTTGATGAAATAGGTAGCAGAAGTTTTCAAGTACTTGGGTCAATATGTTATGATAATATGATATTATTATAAACTTGATGAAATAGCAGAAGTTTTCAAGTACTTGGGTCAATATGTTGATATGATATTATAAAGTTGATGAAATAGGTAGCAGAAGTTTTCATGTACTTGGGTCAATATGTTATGATATGATATTATAAAGTTGATGAAATAGCAGAAGTTTTCATGTACTTGGTCAATATGTTATGATATGATATTATAAAGTTGATGAAATAGCAGAAGTTTTCATGTACTTGGGTCAATATGTTATGATATGATATTATAAAGTTGATGAAATAGCAGAAGTTTTCATGTACTTGGGTCAATATGTTATGATATGATATTATAAAGTGATGAAATAGCAGAAGTTTTCATGTACTTGGGTCAATATGTTATGATATGATATTATAAAGTTGATGAAATAGCAGAAGTTTTCATGTACTTGGGTCAATATGTTATGATATGATATTATAAAGTTGATGAAATAGCAGAAGTTTTCATGTACTTGGGTCAATATGTATGATATGATATATAAAGTTAATGAATAGCAAAGTTTTCATGTACTTGGGTCATATGTTATGATATGATATTATAAGTTGATGAAATAGCAGAAGTTTTCATGTACTTGGGTCAATATGTTATGATATGATATTATAAAGTTGATGACATAGCAGAAGTTTTCATGTACTTGAGTCAATATGTTATGATATGATATTATAAAGTTGATGAAATAGCAGTAGTTTTCAAGTACTTGGGTCAATCAATGTCCACCCGCTCAATGATGATGACGACCACTTACAGCTCGTATCACTTTTTGCACAGTACTTTGTGTTCTCTTCACGGGTGGGGTTGTTGTTGTGGACTTGCTGCAAACCCATATCCTGTGTAATCTCGGTCAGCGTCATTTTTGACCATACCAGTATAGAAGGCTGCAGTTCCTGGGGCTGGGGCATTATTTCCTCTCCTTCCTCCATCTTTAGGAATCATACTAGTAGAGAAGGATGTAGTTCCTGGGGCTGGGCCAGTATTTTGATTCTTTCCTTTTCCTTTAAAAGGCTCACCTGGTGTCACCATGCTTAGCAGGCAGACTGAGACCAACAGTAGGATCCAAATCGATCTTGAATTGACCTGCAAACCCAAAACAAAATTAATGTTTAACCAGTAATGGAGGAGGAGGAGGAGGAGGAGGAGGAGATAAGATAAGATAAGATAAGATAAGATATTTATTGATAATAATTGTTACAAGGCTGTTGCCTATGGTAAAATTCACAAGAATAGACAATAAAAAATTAAATGAAACTTAAGAAATGAATAATTATTTACAGTTCCGCATCAGTATTACAAATATTGAAGAAAATAATATTGTACATATTGAGCCATCAACACTATACTAGATCACATAAGCAAACTAAAGTTGTTATTTGCATCCATGTGCAATGAGAACACAGGAAAAGGAGAAAGAGAAGGAGGAGGAGGAGTAGTTGGAGGAGGAGGAGAAGGAGGAGGAGGAGTGAGAGGAGGAGGAGTGAGAGGAGGAGGAGTGAGAGGAGGAGGAGTGAGAGGAAGAGTTGGAGGAGGAGGAGAAGGAGGAGGAGGAGGAGGAGGAAGAGGAGGAGGAGGAGGAGAGGAGGAGGAGGACAAGGAGGAGGAGGATGAAGAGTAGGAAGAGGAGGAGGAAGAGGATGAAGAGTAGGAAAAGAAGGAGGAGGAGGAGGAGGAGGAGGAATTGGAGGAGGAGGAGGAGGAGGAGCAGGAGGAGGAGGATGAAGAGTAGGAAGAGAAGGAGGAGGAGGATGAAGAGTAGGAAAAGAAGGAGGAGGAGGTGGGGGAGGAGGAGGTGGAGGAGGAGGAGGAGGAGGAGGAGGGGAATGTGAAGGAGAAGGAGGAGGAGAAGGAGAACAAGTTCCCGCATTTTCAAAATTGATGAGTTCTCATTTATAGAGATAGAAATAAAATTCTAAGTAGGTACCCTTTTTTAGAAGTTTTATGCTGCTTTAATATATTAAAGATTCACACCATGTTCGGCAATGACGCCATTATATCGCAAGTAATCATTTGTATCTGACATTCTCTCAAATACAACTTTACTGACTGTTCTCAATTATACATTTGATTTAAAGGCTCTTTCAAAAATCAATTGTGACTTTTAAAAATCACAGTTGACGTTACTTTCATTTACATAATAATTATTATTATGATGTTTTCTTTATTACAAAGTACAAACTAACACATAACCTGTGCTCCGCAAGGATTCGATTAAAAAACTTGACCTACTGAAATCTTGAAGAATTTAAAATTGGCCTATAACTATCCTCGGTAAATAAAAATTCTTTATACTAAATTCCACGTTAATCATATCTGTAGTTCAGACGTGATGATGCGTCATTCGTGAATTTCCTATCCTGTATGTGAATAAGCCAATTCTTTACTTATATTACAGATAACTATTATCAAATACAACTCAAATTGAATCGATACTTTCTCAAATACATTGGAAAAGATGTAGATTTATTTATATCTAAGTTGATATGACAAACAAGTTTTTTTGATAAAAGACGAAAAATACTCACGGAAGACTGGAAAAGCCGTGAGGAGACCATCTTGTCCTGAATTCAGAAAAATTGATCACTTTTGTACAACTTACTATGTAATAAATATTCAGAATAAACCATAAACTGTTAACCCTAAAGATCTGATCCTACAAATCCACCGTTCACGAAGAAAATTTCTTCAGAAGAATGGAGAAAAGCCTTCAGTGTAAAGTAAACCACTACTGTATGCCTTATCTTCGAACTAAGATGCAGCTATCTTTTAGGAGAAAATTGTTTAATATTTTTTAATTAGAATTGAATATTCTGTCGCTTGTTTTATTGACGTCAAAAGACAAAACAATTCTTGAAAGTGTTGCTATCAGGCCTGTCGAAGTAATGTGAAGTAATTTGTATTTGGTCTATTGAAAATATAATATCGGGGACCGAGCTTCGCTCTGGAGTACAAAAGCATAAAAAATTATAACGAATGAAGAAATTATAATAAAATTCATACAGAAATGTTCTATCTAATCACAGTAGATTGAGATTAATTCCCAGAGGAATGCAAAAATTTCCCTCACAAAGGCCCAGTTGCACAAAAGCCGGTTAAATTTTAATCCTGATTAACTTCAGGTGAACCAAATTAGAGAAGACCATTTCAAAATTATGGATCTACTGGAATTAATCAGGATTGAAAATAGCCCGGATTTTTTGCAACCGGCACTAAGTACCTGATTGAATGATTACAAAAGTTCAACAGCTGAGTCATAATTTTGACACAGTCCCACACACATGAGCTCGCTCACTCATTCAATGATTCATTCAATTCTACTTACTTTTGAAAACAGGTTTATGTTTATTATAATGTTTATAATGTTTTCAAGAAAAAGACCAGTGTAACAAAGTTTGAAGAGACTGATGAGGAGGTTTTTTTAAATATCAGGACGTAATTCAAGTTCTATCAAAGCCTATTATTTGTACCTCTGGGAGATTTCAGGGTACAATCTCCTTCCAGGACGATTTGAGTGAAAATAACATTATACTAGTTTTGCATAGTAGGTTTTTAATTTTATTTTATTATTTTACAAAGGCGACTTACTAGAAGTATTTTAAGCCTAGGTGATGATGATGGGATGAATGATAATAAAATGAAGGTAGAGTTATGAATGAATAAAAATTATAGGTTATGCTATCACTTGAATTGATTTGAGTCCACTTTTCAGTCTAGTTAATGTTTTTTCCAGTCAAAATATGAATTTTCCTTATCAAATATCAATTGTTTGTCATTATTGTTAATATCTTATCATTTATTCCAATTAATTGCCAAAAAATAGGGATAAATGTGATTCCATTAAATTATTAATAATTAATTATTAATAATTAATTATTAATAATTAATTATAAATATTGAATTCCATTAAATTATTTTTCTCCACTTGGAGAAAATTTTTTTTTTTTTATTGATAATTTTTAATGTGGAAATTTGAGAGTTCTTCCCAGACCTTGAGCCTATATTAGTTGTTTTAATCTGTTTCTAATCGCCCCACACAAGTTATGAGTACAACAAGCATGTATTTCAATCACTACTGTTTCTATTCACCCCAATGTGTAGGGTAAATAGAAACCGTAACTATTTATTTTTAAATTTTTTAAAATAAATTTCGAGTTTGTTTTGTGTGTGAAGCTTGTTATCTGGATGAAAACCGGAGTTTCTGTTTAAATTTAATGTAGGCCTACTTTTGATGGAAATTCAGAAATTTGTAGAGTCTTTGAGAATTGTTTGTATTCACCTCATTTTACGGTACGTTTGGTAAACACTTGAATCTACCACTATGTCAAACTACTCGTGCAATGTGCGAGTTGTAAATTTTTTCTGTTTTCTCCTGAAAATTTCGGGGGGGATACATTCATCCAATGTGGAAGAGGATTTGCGAAGACTGGGTGTAAGAAGATGGAGAAGAACAGCAGAATGTCGAGAGGGGTGGAACGATGTGGTTGTGAAGGCTAAGGCTCCACATGGGCTGTAGTGCCAATAATGATGATGATGATGATGATGATGATGATGATGATGATGATGATGATGATGATGATGATGATGATGATGATGATGATGATACATTCATCCAGATATCCCCCCCTGGCTACGCTCCTGAAATGTTTACTATTTTATGTATGAGTGACTGACTATGTCTCGTCATTTAAACTGTCATTGATATGATTGATTATGATGTGATACACTTTCTTGCAGTAACAGCTCTCATACTTGATGTAATTGTTATCTTTGAGCAAGTAACGGTTTTGTAGTGCTTGTACTGGGAACGGTTCTTGTTGTTCTCGACAAAGGTCGGATCCTTGCTGAGTCTCCAAAATGTCTGAAGTTTTTGATTCTTTGGAAGAATCGGCGGGTCTGGGAGGGGTCGATTCGATCTGAAATTTAACAAAAAAGAAACTTGAATGAATCCAAATTTAATTGAGTAAGAAAAAAATAGATAAAGATTTGTTTACAATATGCTTTTTATTTACATTGATACAGAAACTCCAATACATTCTGAAAGAAAAATACAAAAGAAAATGAAAAACCTCAAAACTTCATAGCCAAACTTCAAATAAGATGTTCCAACCACTGTTAATTGTATTTATTTTCTTTTATATTTTTTCAGAATGTTCTGAAGTTTCTTGCTTAATTGACCGAACGTAGTGAGGTCTATGTTTCAACTCGATTTGCTTTTGTCTGTCTGTATGTAACGCGATTACGGCCAAACGCGTTGATAGAATTCGATGAGATTTGGCAGGAATATTCCTTCTTTAACTGCGCGTCGATGTATACTCAAGGTTTTTGAAAATTTTCATTTTAAGGATATATGAAAAGAAAGGAATTCCTCCATACTCTGATATACTATATATATATATAAAATCTACTTTGAATATAGGATCAATCAGACTACAGAATTATTCAAAATCAATCAGCTGACAAGTGGATTATTCATTGCATGCCTGGCTAGATGTCTGGCGAGTCTTTTTCTATAAAGCTATGTACACATGGTAGCGTCGCACCGCGCGATGCGACGCGCGTCCAAAATTCTGCAGTTGTCCACATGCGAGCGTTTTATACACGGCGTCCACCTCCAGTTTAGCAATGGAAGTTGAAGAGGTGACATGTATGTGGCTTGTGTATCATAGATAATAAACGAGAAAACGAAGGCAAAGAAACTTTTGGTTCACCCTATTTTGACCGATAGATTAACGCATGGTGCTTTTGTGACACTTTACCCTAACTTGAGGAAATACGAACCCAAATTTTTAACTATTTGCGAATGTCGATTTCATCTTTTGACGAGCTGTTGGAGATCGTAAAAGACAACTTGGCATCAAGTTCTTGTTCTGTTCATGTAATCAGGACTCGCCATATCCCATATGACATGTCGACTTTTTACTTCTTCTATAAACAATTCTGTGTCAAAATTGTCCATTTCCATGGCTGCACACTGAAGAGAGTTGCTGTAAAATCACTACACAAAAGAAGTGAACTAGATCAAAACTCGCGTCCGACTGCTCTCATGTGTACAGTCCAACTGACTGTAGTGTACTGGGAACTGCGCTGTCGCCGCGCGGTTCAGGTTGAAAGTCTGGGCGGCGCAGTGCGCGGCGCGTCCAGATTTGAGTGAGTGGTGCATGTGGACGCTGCCATTAGCTCCACTGTATATCACACCGCGCGGTCTGACGCGCGTCTCAAACCGCGCGGTGCGACGCTACCATGTGTACATAGCCTAAGTTAGGGTTCCAATATTTTTTATGATGAGTGTCCATCATTATCAATATTCTCTCATTTGAAAAACAAATTTAATAGATGATTGAAAATGAAATGAAAAGTGATTAAATTAACTGAATAATGCCGGAGAAATTATAATATTCTTGATTGAGAAAAAGTAATTTTAAAATAGTTGAGAAATATTTTTATCAGATGGAAATATTATCACGAAACTGGATAAATATGGGATACAAATTCAAACCTGAACTGAGTTTTTGATCTTGAAGAAAACAAATAACAGTTCTTAAGAGTAAATTTATGATTCAACCATAGAGAAAAAAAAGCGTAAGTAGATATCCCATGGTATAGGGAGTTTATGTCGTAACTTTTACTGTTATCTCAAGCCAATAGTTTAGGTCTACGTAGTTCTTACCCTTGAAGTTGTATGACACTGGTAGTCTCTCATACTGTGCCGTTCATACACTCTCACCCCAACAAAACAGTAAAAATCGACAATAATCGACAGTAATCGGCTTGAGATAACAGTAAAAGCTACGACATAAACTCCCTATACCATGGGATATCTACTTACGCTATTGTTTCTCCATGATTCAAAACTGTGAATTATTGTAATTCAACTAGAACAGGTGCCATCAGATACGGTACTTGTGGATGAGAAAACTGCGTGAGGTCTACTGTTCACAGAACTACTAGTATGAATAAAAAGCGTATTGTTAATAAATCTTTAAATATTTTTTCTCTACTGAAGTGAAATAGATTACAGTTATTCTAAACTTATGCCAAGACCAAGAGGGTATGTAACATCAATTATTGTTTGAAATAATCTGAAATAGCTTACAAATGACATACAAAGCAGACGGAGACTGTTGCATTGTTGTGGCAGACTTTAGCCGCATGCCTTGGCATGCACTGCAACTAAGCCCCAGCGGTGTCCTATCACTAAAGCTGCCTCATTTCCAACGCACAAGCCTAAAACTAATGTGGGCATCACCCTCAGTAAAAATCTTCAAATCAAATCATTTATTGTCACACAACATTTAAATGTTACAACAACGTCTATCAAGAAAACATCAGTTTAAAAATCGTCATAATTAACAAGAAAACATCAGTTTAAAAATCGATTACAAAGAAATCTT
>NC_052504.1:1892762-1968834 GCF_014356525.2 Nilaparvata lugens
ATTAAAAGTGAAGAGCGTTTGTCGGATGAGATGGGGAGGGAGATAATAGAGGCTATGAGTTGAAGAGGAAGGGAAGATCATCTCAATTATTGGAGAACAAGCCGATTCTAATTTTGAGTTTTTGTGGGCTATCTTGGCATCGGATATAAGACAGCCATTGTTCATTAGTACGACCGCGTCTTAATAATTCGCCTTTTTTCTCCTCGTTTTTTCCTGCCAACAGCTTTCCAATAATGAATTATTTCCTTGCTGAATTAGGAGAAAGAGAAAAGGGAGAATTGGAGAGCCAGAAAAAAGGTAAGTGAGAGAGAAGAGGGGTGAAAACAAAGAGATTAGATTAGATAAGAGTCCTTCATTCATGTTTATTACAATATACTGGGTTATTCACTAGTTTACATTCAATGAAATTTGTATTGCCATAATTATTATTCAACGAGTTTTAAAAAGTATGAAAAACTTATCAATGAGACTAGAGGTTGTATGCAATTGAATAACGCTGATATTTTGATTAACTACATAGATCGACAGTGTTTATATATATATCTATATATATATATATAAATAAATAGAAGCGAAATGGCACTCACTCACTGACTGACAGACTGACTCACTCACTCGCAGAACTAAAAATCTACCGGACCAAAAACGTTCAAATTTGGTAGGTATGTTCAGTTGACCCTTTAGAGGCGCACTAAGAAATCTTTTGGCGATATTTTAACTCTAAGGGTGGTTTTTGAGGGTTTAAAGTTCGTCTTTTAGCATGTATATTATTCTTATCCCAATATCTTAAAATTATAATTGGAATGTCCATACCATATGTTAATATAGAACTATAATCTAGAAAGAGTACCTCTTCGAAACAGTTGTTCTTGCAACTAAATTATAATTTTTGTCAGGTTGACATTAAGTTGAGTTGACTTTGCTAGGTTGGCACCAAGTTGAAGATTGAAATGCATTTATCCAGGACCTCCTGAATACAATTTTTTCCAGTACCTCCTAAATACCTATTTAGGAGGTCCTGATTTATCGCGGAAAAATTGATTGGGTACTGCTACTTCAATCAGAGGTATTCCTGGGAATATTATATTACTAGCCGTCGCTTCGCTCGCCATATCCGTTTAGCCAGACGTTTAGTCTAGAACCCCGACTGGATCGTCCTAACATATGATAAAAATATGACGTAACATTTCAAATTTGGTAGGTGTGTTCAGTTGGCCCTTTAGAGGCGCAATAAGAACAAATTTGGATAAATTTCCAAAGATACGCTCAAAATCTGCATTTTTTAGCGTTTTCTCAGTTTTATTGAGAACAAATGAACAGAGAATGTTCAAATTTACAACAAAAGCTCAGCTGGGGTGCAATGATGTCGTGTTAGAAGGAATTTGAAATAACGTCAAAGATACGCCCAAAATTAGCGTTTTCTCAGCTTTTCTGCGTTTCCTAACCTTTTCAATAATTGATGGAAATATATTTAGGTTTAGCTGAGGTGGAAGAATTATGTTCGCCAAAGATACGCCGATATTGTAACAGGTGTTTTTCGAGATCAAATTGACATAGTACGTTCAAATTCCGTACAGAGGTTCCGCTGAGGTCTACATGCAGGCGAGCGAAGCGAGCCCGCTGATCTCATTTCTGGACGATCCAGTCGGGGGTCCAGGGGGCGGAGCCCCCTGGCTGGACGGATATGGCGAGCGAAGCGAGCCTGACGGCTAGTCAAATAATAAAGTTGTCGAATATCCTACCCAGTAACTCTCTACCAAAACGTCAATGTGATTTATTCAACTGAGAATTTATCTACAAATGAAAAATGTTGTGGAAGTTTAAATGTGAGGAATTCATATTTGGCGCGGTGTTTTGTATGTAATTCATATGGGAAGCCGACATTTTCCGGCCGAGAGGTCTCACGTAAACGCGATCGAGGCAACCTGCTTTAATACACTATCCTTGTCTGAAACCAACTGCTATAAGCGGATAATTTGTGTAACTCAAAGTTTATTTATAACCTCACTTTTGCTACCAAATATGACCAAAACTAATATGGCCGCCGTTTTAACAGAGTTAGCGGACTCAAACCTGCGCTATCTGCTATTTCGTCTACGAATTCATTTCCAACGTACTACTATAGCATTGAGTTAACACAGACTTAGCGAATAGCTGGAGTTAGCGAATAGCTCGACTTAGCTAGCTAACTCCAAAACTGTGAATACCCCTATTGTATGTATCATTATCAACATTCCTTTATTCATATACTCCATGCTTATTCATTAATTCCATTTCCACATCTCTAGAGTGTCTGTAATGTGCTAAATGGAGGAATATAAGAATACAGATGAAAATAGATTGGGGAATTGCATTTGTTCAAATGGTAAATGAATAATTATTTGAATTTATTTTGATTTATGTATATTTGTATTTATATTTGAATTATAATCTAGATTGAATAATTATTATTAAACGGAAATCCCAATTAAATGCTGTAAACAACACTGAAGACTTCTCCTACTGCAAAATATTGACAACGGGGCAACAGCTAGATGGGAATTCGATGAGTGCTACTATACAAAAATTCCCGGGTTGACAAATAATTTTTGTATAGTAGTGATCATCGAATTTCCATCTCCTGTTTACCTTGTTGTCGATATTTTGCAGTAGCAGAAGTCTTCGGGGTTATTTACAGCATTAATTGGGATTTCCGTTTGATAATAATTATTTATGTAAGAATATTCAAGAATTTCGAAAAAAAACAAATGGGAAGAGATAATGAAGATAGGAGTGCAAACGGATAGAATATTATTGAGCGTATGGATGTGTGCATACTAAACAAGTGAAGCATACTAAAGATCATACCAACAGATGAGAGAACACATTAATTAGGTTGGCAGCCTGGTGAGTAGACAAACAGTTCAGGGTGATATGTATACAGGGTGTATGTGATATTGGGGGAAGGGCTTCACCTGACATTGGGGGTCCAAATCCACCCTCATTTCGATCTTGGAATTTGCTGAATTCGCTTTCAACCGACTCTGATGATTAGGGATTGGTTGATTAGTGCTGTCAAGTGGATAACAGTGGTCAGCTCATTGAATGTTGGGGAAAGGATGTTCAATATAATCTTGAATCTATATAGAATTCACTTTAAACTGCCAGCTATAATTGAATAATTATTCCTGATCACTATGAATCTATAGTGTAGTCCACGTTATAATGGCAGTGTTTAGCAATGGTATTGCTATCCTTGTCTATCATTCAACATAGCGGATAGCGCTCTCTCTTTCTCGCTCTGCTCTGATGTCAAAGCGTCTTTCAACAATGTCGAATTGATAATTATACGACAAATTAGGAAATTTAAGAAGTTTTGGGCAATAGCCTGTTTTTTCTTTTCAGACTACTGTATTGTTAACTCTATCCAATAAATAGATAAATAATTGATTCACAAAATAGTTCACCTCAATTATGAAAATTCATAATGAAATTATTGAAAAAAATAATTTCTTGCTTAATGAAATATAATTGATTATTTTAAACGAGAATAAACAGTTAATATTACATCAATGAACCTGTATCAACTACAGTCTAGTAGAAGACATTGACAAGACAGAGGATCGGCAACGTTGTTCTCCTATCTTTCTCCACTGCCATTATAACGTGGACCTCACTATAAATGCTATTGATCACATCAGAAATAAATATATTCGTTCAAAGCTCAGATTCTACTATTTCTACATTGTTGAAAAACCATCTGGCAACGTTGCTCAGAAATGAAGATATTCGTTCAGAGCTCAGAGCTCAGAGTCGACTATTGAATTTCTACATTTTGTTGAAAAACCATCTGGCAACGTTGCGGAGCTAGAAAAGGATAGCTCTATTTGCTTTGTCGAATGATAGACAAGGATTGCAACACCGATGTTGATCAAATACTATAGTGACGTCTACGTTATAATGGCAGCTTCGATTGAATTGTTCAATATCACTATGAATCTCTATAAACTTCAGCAAACTTTGAAATTTTTCATTGCGTCAAAAACATATATGATAACTTACAAACAAGCAAGGAAATTGATGAACCAGTCTTTTGACCGTGTTCAAATAATTTGATCGCCTGTTCGGCGGCAATCAAACTTAACCATTGGTTTGACCGTGGTTAAACTCAAATGGTGTTGGTGGAACGAATTATTCATGATTTGACCAGCTGATAGACTTTAACCATGTTCAAATGCCTTGATCAAGGTTGGTGAAACATGAGTCTTGTAGTTGTTCACTTCACAACATTTCCAGTCCTTGAATATTTTCACAAAGTAGATTTTCAAATTTAGATGCTTCAAAACCAAACAAAAAAGAAATATTTCACATTATTATCACTAAATAGGAGTTGAAGAAATATTTTTGCAGGACCAAAAAACAAACTTAATATTCTGAAAATTTAAGGCTGGAACATCATTTTCCAGCGGTGGGCAATAAAAGAGAATCATTATCTTCAACGACCAATTAGGTCCAATTGTCGAAATGATCCATTTCTACGACAGATGATGATATTATCACCATAAAGTGAATTACACAGAGATTTTTCCACTTAAGTAAAAAGCTGTTTGTTTATTTGCACTCGCCACTCTTTCTATCTCTCTCTCTCACACCCCTCCCCCTACGCCGCACCCCTCCCACAACTTGGCCACGCTTAATGAATCTCGTTCATTAACTGATGGAGCTTTTAATATATCAAGTGTCTTTCTCTCCCTTTTCATCTCTTTCCCACTTACTCACTCTCGTTTCTCTGTGAAGTTTTCGGTGGTGGCTATCCCATTTAAAACGGTGGTCACGCTTTTTTACACCCTCCCCACCCCCTTTAAATTATCCTCCCCCTCCTACACCCCTTTCCAAAAACATCTAAAACCTCCCCTCAGCACTGTTCACAAAGACTGTGAAGTACTAAAAAAAATCTCCCCGCATTTTATCCTCCTATTCTCCCCAGACCATTTTGTTCTCATAAAAAAGCTCTACACGTAATGAATGTGTAAGCAGATGGCTCAGCAGAAGAGTAACTAACTACTTATTATTCATATTTTCATGTCTTGAATCATAGAACAATGGGGCGCTGGGGATTTTCACGAAGATGCAAATCAGTGCTCCATTAGTTGGAGTGTGATCTGAGACAAAGTAACAGTTTATTACAAATTTAGGTGCGTACAGAGACGCGCTACGAACACACTCCGAACATGCTCCAATCATGAACGTTACGCTAGATGCTATGCAAGGATTCGCTAGAGGTTCGCAAGGGGTTACGTCCGATGAGCGATTTTCGGGGTTAGCAGTCCGCTGAGCGATCGATTGTTCAGAATAACAATGACGATAGGCAGACGCTATGAATGGGATGTCTTGGGTGTCATTCATCATCAGGTATAGTGACAGAGGCAGGCCATAAGTGTATGTGTATACTCGCAATACATTGATGATGATTGAATCAGTATCTACCACCTTTCATAAAAAGGAATCAGTAATAATTATTAAGCAAAGATCGAATAGCTTTCTGCTTCGAACAGTTCAAATTCATCTTCATTATAGCCCATAATATATTTATATATAAAAATGTACAATTCCAACAAGTTCTATCAATCATCTGCATTTCTTCAAGTGAATGAGTAACACAACTGCAAATGGATATAAGGTATAAAGTATCTCACAGATATCAAGAAGATTTAAGATCAACTTCACATCTAAAGCAATCTACATTCATAAGCAATCACAAATTTTAATTTTATGCCAATCTACAATCGTTATAGTTAAGGATAGTATATAAAATCGAAATGGCTCTCACATTCTATTCCACACATTCCATGCAGATTCACATAACAGAATAAAATTAGTTTTTATGGAAGGTGGTGGGTTTTGTAGTTCTGATTCAATCATTATCATCAATATATCGTATTGCGAGTAAACACACGACACTCCCCATTTAGCCTTCCTCTGTCACAGTTCCTGATGATTAATGACACCCAAGTCCTCCCATGCTTGGCGTTTGCCTATCTTTATTGTTATTCTGAACAATGGATCGCTTAGTGGACTATTTTTTGCTGAATCGCTCATCGGACGACACCTTCGCAAGGTGATCGCGCGTTTGTCGTATTGTTGACTTGGCTACAACCTAACCTCACAAATGTGAAACGTTCAATCCAGCTACTCGGGTGACAAAACTAGATAGAATATTCTGGGTAGCCTAATAATACATTATGTTTATAATATGATAAATTGATAATAAATACCAGTAGTTCTGTGAACAGTAGACCTCATGCAGTTATAAACTACAGTCTCCTTTAATAGTGTCCAA
Source organism: Nilaparvata lugens (assembly GCF_014356525.2). Lineage (NCBI taxonomy): Eukaryota > Metazoa > Arthropoda > Insecta > Hemiptera > Delphacidae > Nilaparvata > Nilaparvata lugens. Next base: position 1,899,082 of record NC_052504.1, read on the forward strand.
CAGAGTAAATTCTGTCCTGTCCTGTCGTGTCGGCAAGATATCGGTGTATGAACGTCTAATGTGGTTGTTGTATCGACAATGCTAATAATTTGATGTAAACAGCTATATGGTACTATCATCAAAAGCTTACTAAGTTGAAAGCAGAGAAAAGACAGGAGAAAATACTATGCTACTTCAAGTTATCAATTGCATGCCTCACAGCATGCAATTAATAGTCCACACAGCAGCTGTTTTCCAATTAAGTTATTGAATTGCATGCGTCATTGCATACAATTTATAATCCACTCGACAGCTGATTTATGATGAATAATTCTATAGTCTAATAATTATTACTTTAATATTGGCGTATGAAGGAGGCTCCTTTTCCTTTTATATTATCCTTCAAATGCAACATTTTTAAAAACCTTGCATTTACGTCGACGCGCAATTTAAAAAGGAACATACCTGTAAAATTTCATTAAAATCTATTGCTGCGTTTCGCTGTAAATGCGCAACATATGAACATATAAATATAGAGAAAAAGTAATGAAAAACCGTCGACTCGAATCTTAGACCTCACTTCGCTCGGTCAATTAGGTTTATTGCATTCATGTTGATGTTCTATTACAAAAAAGGTTGTCTGTCAATGGTTTGAAAGGTGAAAGGCTTGGTTGGTAGCTCGGCTTATTCTTCTAAATAATTCTAATATGCTGGTACATTTTGTTGAAAATGTTTTTATAATTTTATATTATTTAATTTTCATGATTTCATAATTAATTTTGATAGTTTCATATGCTAACACAGAGATAGTAACTGATCCAACAAAAATCTGGTGTGGCGCACTCACACAAATTTCCTTGCCGTTATGAAAATTGATCACCTGACGCTAGTGTTCCCGCGCATCTCAAGTCTGCTATTCAAAGATCTCAGCCAGCTGGTGACAGGAAACGCTGGAGACACACGAGTTCTGCTATCTCTTCATAGTGAATGATTTAATAGAATCAACAGTTGCAAACAGTTTGCGATTATTGAATAATCACATTTTCTTGAATTTCAAGCTTATTTTCAATTTTAGGTGAAAATTTTACTGAACATTAATTGTAGAGATTTTCATGCTCAATCTTTTATTTTTGAGTTTTTTTGTTCAAATTGAATCTGAAGCCTGATAATTGGGAATCTAAGATCAAACTTTGCACAGATGGGGCGGAGCTCCTAAAATTTTTAGAGATATGGGATGTGTGGCAGTTAGAATAGAACTCATCAATGACTAGTTTAGGTGTAAATTTGATCAAAATCGTTGGAGCCGTTTTCGAGAAAATCGCGAAGAACCCTGTTTTTGGCAACATTTTCGCCATTTCAGCCGCCATCTTGAATTGCATTTGATCGAGATTGTTCGTGTCGGATCCTTATAGTGTAAGGACCTAAAGTTCCAAATTTCAAGTCATTCCGTTAATTGGGAGATGAGTTATCGTGTACACAGACGTACATACACTCATACACACACACATACCTTAATTTTTTTCGGAAAGCAATACTTTCCCTTACCTATGATAATAGGGCAAGGAAAGTAAAAATGTTAACCGATCATGCGCAACTATTGGTTTCTTCGCCCTAGGAACTTGCCAAGCTCGCGCTCTGCCCCCCATACACTAGGGAACTTGGATCGGCCAGCTTTGTTCGGGGAACCAAGTTCGTGTAGGATTTGCTCACACACTGTAGTGGGGAGAGCGAACAACCGTTCGTTACTTCAGTGTTTTTCAGGGTCTAGAGATGAGTGTGTCAAAGTTTGCAGCTGCTATGGGAAGAAAATATATTGAACTAGCCGTCAGGCTCGCTTCGCTCGCCATATCCATCTAGCCTGGACCCCCGACTGGATCGTCCAAAAATGAGATCAGCGGGCACGCTTCGATCGCCTGCATTTTCCATTTGAGCATGCTTTATTCCATCAGAAAGTCAAAGTACTGAGAAAACGCAGAAAAGCTGTGAAAAACATCAGAAAAACGCTGATTTTGGGCATATCTTTGATGAAATATCAAAGTCATCTTATTACAAAATTTTTAGACCCTAGCTAAACCTCTGTACCAAAATTTGAACATTTTCTGTCTATTAGTTGATGAAAGAACTGGGAAAACGCAAAAAACCGCTAATTTTGGGCGTATCTTTGGCGTTATTTCAATTTCCTTCTAACGCAACATTATTACGCCCTAGCTGAGCTGAATTTGAACATTCTCTGTTCATTTATTCTCGATAAAACTGAGAAAACGCTAAAAAAAAACGATGGAAAAACGCAGATTCTGGGCATATCTTTGGAAATTTTTCCAAATCCGTTCTTAGTGCGCCTCTAAAGGGCCAACTGAACATACCTATCAAATTTGAGATTTTATGTCATATTTTTATCTTATGTTAGGACGATCCAGTCGGGGGTCCAGACTTAACGTATGGCCAAACGGATATGGCGAGCGAAACGAGCCTGACGGCTGGTAATTATAATATAATATTCCCAGGAATAGCTCTGATTGAAGTAGCAGTGCCCAATCCATTTTTCCGCGATAAATGCATTTCAATCTTCAACTTGGTGCCAACCTAACAAAGTCAACTCAACTTAATGCCAACCCTTAAAATTATTAATTTAGTTACCAGTTAACAACTGTTTCGAAGAGGTACTCTCTCTAGATTATAGTTCTATATCAACATATGGTATGGACATTTCAATTATAATTAAGAGATTGGAATAAGAAGAATATACATGCTAAAAGACCAACTTTAAACCTTTGAAAAACCACCCTTAGCGTTGAAATTTTTCCAAATCCGTTCTTATTGCGCCTCTAAAGGGCCAACTGAACATACCTACCAAATTTGATGTTTTGGTCCGGTAGATTTTTAGTTCTGCGAGTGAGTGAGTGCCATTCCGTTTTACATATTATAATATATATATATATTATTTGAATTTATTTGAATTTGAATTTATTTATTGCCAAAAAAACAAATTACAAATACAAAATTCTTATGCAGACTGAAGCAACAAAGTGCAAAAAACAATATATACAAAATTGACACAATACAACTTTTAATATTAACAAATAAAAATACTTGTAAGCCTATCTTGGCCTAATAATAGCACCTTATTAACTTTTTTGGCACTGCCGGCAGAAGTACAACTTGAGCGCCAGCAGTGAGTTCTATTTTACAAGGAAAGCATTTTCTATTTTCAGCAATTACAGCAATAGATTCAATACAAAAACCAAAAGAATAGAAAAAAAATAAATTATAAATGAATAGCTTAAAATGAAAGGATAAAATAAAAGAGATAATTTTTATTTATAGACAAAAAAGAGCTTTAAAATTGTTTTAAAGCTTTAAAATTGAAGGCTTAAAATTTTAGACAATTAATTTGAGTTTAAAGATGGAAAGATTAAATAAATAAAGATGAATTCACTCATGACATAGAAAAAAGTTAACGTGAGATACTAGGCTTTTCGAAATTAATCTTAAAAAGGCAAATTGAATAAATAAATGAATGAACTAAAGATGAGAATACATTTTTAGGACAATAAGCATTCAATCACAACAAAGAGATAAAAGCACTTGGCTTTCGATGCATCAAAAATAGAGCAACATATAATAGGACAATATTACATCATACTATTAGAAAATAGAAAAAACTATCCTAAAACGTAATAAGTATCAACTAATAGGAACATCTTCATTCATCCAGGAAAACAACAGCTTATCATCAGCAGAGATGAAAATAAATATTTCTCTTGATCCACTCATCAATTTCTATATGAAGCTTTTTTGTAAGTTTGCTAGTTATAAAATGATTGGGACTCTATTGGCATAAAATTCTACATAGAATGAGAACTGATGTTTATTTATTTTTAATCTGTTAAATGATGTATTGAATAAATTGGTTACTGAAGGGCGAATGTTATAGGGATTGGTATTTAGGGTTAATAATTCTCTATTTCTATTATGTGAATTATGAGTTTTTTACAAAAACCTGTCTCAGTGTATGAACTCCAAATCTATGAAGAGAACATTACTAGGGTAAAGTCTAGGTTTCCCAAGGGCTGCCCTGATTATTGTTTGTTAAAACGAAGATTTTATTGAAATGGGAGTCAAAAGTACCACCCCAAACCTCTATGCAAAACTGAAACAAAGAATGAGCATAGGCATGATAGATGGTTCTTATTATGTTCACATCATTCAATAAATTTATTTAAAGATATTTCAATTTGGAAATCAAATACTCTAGATGAGAATTCCACTTTAAGTGGCAATCAACCATTACTCCTAAATATTTTATAGAATTTATTTTTTCTATTTTTTGACACAAACAATTTGTCTCACCTATAGGGGTATTGATTCTGTGGTCGTGCATTCTAATACAGAGATCAGGAGGTGGCTCGCCGATCGAAGTTGGGGAGAAAGCAATAAATTTAGTTTTAAGCAAGTTTAATTAAGAGTGTGATTATCAAACCATGCCTTGGCCAGAGCTAAACCTTTATTTGCATTCTCATATGCCTCCCTCCATGACTCACCTGTGAATATTAACGCTGTGTCATCAGCAAAAGATATTTTTGTTGTGTTTGGAATATTCAATTTGAGGAGATCATTTAAATAGATTAGGAACAATAAGGGAGATAAGACTGTACCTTGAGGTAGGCCATAGCTTTTCAGCTTGCGTGTATCTGTTCTATTGTTTAAGGTCATAATTTGCATTCTATCCTCCAGGTAATTCAAAATAATTTTTAGCCAGTCCACGTATTCCACAGCCATCAAGCTTATTTATCAAAGTTAAGTGAGGTATGGTATCAAAAGCTTTAGCTAAATCTAGAAATATTGCAACTGTTTTGGATCCTTTATTGAAGTTCCTGTTAACTAAATCTGCTAACAACATAACAGCATCCTTAGTTGATTTCCCTGGCTGGAATCCGAACTGATTCGCTGCTATGATGTCCTGCTTATTCAAATAGTCCATCAATCTCTTTTTTAAAAGTCTTTCCATTATTTTTGACAGGTTACTTAATAAACTAATAGGCCTGTAATTCGCTGGATTTGATTTATCACCCGATTTATGTATTAGTATAATCTAGCAATTTTAAAGCGTTTTGGAAAGTATCCATGACTGAAGCAACTATTTATTATAATTTCCAAAGGTCTAACAATATAGGGAGCAATTTGTTTCAGAAAGTGGCCTGTAAATCCATCTAAACCTGGGGATGCATTGTTATTTAAAGTATTTATGATGTGGCCGATCTCAACAGAATTTGTAGGATATAAATAAAAACTATTTACAGGAGGATTGGATAAAGGTGTTGGAACTTCTTGATTAAGTATGTTCTGTCGCAGGTTGGCTGCATATTTTTCTCCTACATTGACAAAAAACTCGTTGAAACTTCCAACATTAACGTTTGGTTCAGTATCAGACTTTCTCTTAATTTCTAGAATCTCTCTGATATTTTCCCAAGTTTGCTTTGTATTACCCCTGCACAGTTGAAATTGTTATTAAGTATTCTACTTTAGCATTCCTGATCAAGGTATTCAAGTTATTTCTATAGTTTCTATATTGCTCTTTTAGAGTTACATTAAAAGGTTGATTTTTAAGTTTACTGGCCATTCTATCACGCTTTTTCATCGCACATACCATGCTAGGTGTAATCCACTTTTTTAATGGTCTTTTCCTATGCGGAAGCTCAATTTTTTGTGTGTATTTATTAAGATAAAATTCTAATTTTTCGATGAAAACGTCAACCATTTCATCAATGTTATTTCCATCGATCATTTCTATGAAATTCCAGTTTTCCTTATCTAAGTCATCCATTAGCCCTTCATAGTTAATTTTTGTTAGCGTATTTTATTTTTTGGAGGGTTTTGATGAGTGTTGGAACCGAGCTTTGAATGGAAAGAAATACAATAATGGTCAGTTATACCAGTTTTTATAATGGTGCAAACGCATCGTTTTCCTCTACTGACTTAGATTTGAAAAATATATGATCAATGCAACTTTACTATTTATTAGTGAACGTGTTATTTTGTTTATAATGATTTGTAACCGTTAAGTTGCAAGACACTAAGATATTCGTTACTTTGAAAATCATTATTGATAATATTTATATTCAAGTCGCCTATTATCATGGTAGAATAATTATCAGACCTCTCTGTACGAAGATAAGCGTCGAGGCTGATAAGAAAAGCATTAACATCTAGAGACGGTGATCTGTAAAGTGCTAGTACTCTATACAATTTATTATCAAGTTCAAACTTTATAGCTATCAAGTTAACAGATTCTATATTGACATCTATCCTATCAAACTTTATCTCATTACTTACAAACACACATAAACCATCACACTTTGTAAACACATTACTTTTATTAATAGGAGTATAACCATCAATATTAAAATTAAATCCAGCTGAATCATCTAGCCATGTCTCTGTTAAAACAATAATATGAAATCTAGTACTAATGTTGCTAATATAATAAAGGAATTCCTCGAAGTTCCTACCAATGCTTCGAATATTCATATGAAGTACATTAAAAAGTTTATTTGCTGACTGTTATAAATGAATGGATTGAATGAAAAGAAATCATCTATTTCAATTGTATCTCTAACGCTGCCATGTATAAGTGAATCATCAATATCATCAAAATTATTGTTCATTAAACAAAGAAGCAGAAAAAGATAAGATAAGGTAAGAAAGTGGAGAAAAAAGTAAGAATAGAATCGTTCAGAAGCAGAAAAAAGTGATAAAAAAAGGAAATTTTCGAATTAAGAAATCAAAAATCAATACAACCAGCCTACTGCGCAAAGTTTGAATATTAATGGAAGTATTGAAAATTTTTACTGAAAACTAATTTGATGTAATACTGTGCTAATATTCGTAAAAATACTGATAAACACCCATTTTACTGAAATACTATTAAGTCCTACATTGATGCAGAGAGTTTTTTTTTCATATAATTTTTTCTTCTCTAGAGTCTTGAAGTGTGTTGCAATTACAGGGTGAATGTAATCCGAGATATCATTTGACAACCTTTCAGTTTTAAGAGGAGAGTGATGTTTATTCGTCAGCTTTTCAGTTTTCTTGATGAGTTAATTGTAGTATTTTTTTTTGTATTTCTGTTTATAAATTATTTATTTCACCCTAGTAGGTTGAAGTTTGGCATACTCTTTCACTTCTCTTCTTGGAAAGTGCAGCAGACTATAAATTTTGAGAGATTAGATAACTAGCTATTTCCTATCGGATCTTATCAATGCATGAACGTTTCGAGTAATTTCTATCTTTTATTTTATTATCTGGCGGGCTGGGGGGGCGTTTAGTTCTCACCTTCTACTTCAAATTTTTTGATCAAATTTTCTTATCCTCCTACTCTCTTTTAATAAGTTTTTATTATTTTCTTCAACGTCTTTCGTAAATAGGTTTTCACGGTTTTTTTTTCTCATCGCAACTGTTTTCTCAGCTTAATGTCAATTCATATTCCTGATTACATGATGATGAACTTGTGGGTATTATAATACTATTGAAGTTGATGATTTTTTTACCTCTGAGCCTCAAGAGCGGAGTCATATGATGGGGAGTTGAACATTTTCCACACGAATATAAGAAGCATAAACAAGAATTTTGACGAATTGGTGCATTATATTGGTAATGTGAATATCAAATTCCATGTTATTGCACTGTCTGAGACATGGATTACAGAAGACACACAGTTTAACTACAATTTGCAGGGATATAAAGCAATACAAAGAAAAAGTAAATACTCAAAATGCGATGGGCTATGTTATTTATTGATGAAAATGTTAAAACTGAATCAATAAACATCGTTATCGAAAAAGCAAACTATATCTGCATTTCATGCTTAATAAACAACGTTAAATACATAATAATATCTATTTATCGATCTCCAGCTCTGAATCTTAACGAATTTATTACGAGCTTAGATGCCTGTCTATATCAAATGAAAGACATGTCTAATATAATTGTATTAGGTGATATAAATCTTAATATTCTCGCAAATAACCATTTATCAAACGAATACTTGAGTACTTTACATATTAATGGCTTTAAATCTTATATAAATAAACCAACCAGAATCTTCAATGGTGTAGCATCCTGTTTAGACCACATATTCTTCAAGGAAAATAAAAACAAAAATAATGTTGTGAGAGGCGTAATTTCAAAAACCAATATAACAGACCATTATAGTATTTCTTACATTTAAATGCGGCTAGTGATAGGGACGAACATAGGAGGGAGATGAAGTATGGACTAAAACCAAAATCGACTTTGGTGGACTTATGTGCGATTTACAAGGAGAAAACTGGTACGATATATATAGTGCCGATGATATAGACATTATGGTGGATGTTTTAGTTGAAAAATTAAATTACTTGACACATAAAAGAACAAAAAAAATTCAATTAAGTAAGAATAAAAGGCCTCTTAAAAAATGGATTTCGCCCAGCTTAGTAAATTCTATTCGTGTAAGAGATAAGCTGCATAAGAAGCTGATAAAGCAGCCAAATAATATTCAATTGAACAACCAGTACAAAACATATAGGAACATTCTGAATAATTTAATAAAACAATCCAAAACCGATTACTTCAATAAAAAATTTGACGAACACAAAAATAATTCCAAAAAAACTTGGCAATATATCAACGAGCTCTTAGATACTAAAAAAAATACCAAATCAATCAATATAGAGGCCAAAGTACTTAACAAATACTTTGCCGAGGTAGGAGAGACTTTTGCCAGGAAAATTTCTGATGACATAAATAATATACCCATTCCTCAATCTCAAACTAACCCATGTGATAAAAGTATCTTCCTCAGTCCTACTAACGCCACCGAAATACAAAAAATTATTGATCAATTAAAAATAAAGCAACACCTGGAGCCGATAATTTTACTGGAGCATTTATAAAACAAATATCACACTTTATTACATCACCTTTGGAATTTATATTTAATAAATGTCTGAGCAGTGGATATTTTCCCAAGAAATTTAAAGAAGCAAAAATCATACCTATACCTAAATCCGGAGATCTCAGCAAACCTGAAAATTACAGACCAATAAGCCTTTTAAGCAATTTATCCAAAATACTAGAAAAGATTTTAAAATTGAGATTGATGAGCTTTTTAGAAAAAGAGAATATAATCAGTGATAACCAATATGGGTTTCAAGCTAAAAAGTCAACCAATGACGCGGTCATTCATTTGAATAAAATTGTATATGACAATTTTAATGAAAACAAAAAATCTCTAGCCGTCTTCATGGATTTATCAAAGGCTTTCGATACAATCCCACATAATATACTTTTAAATAAGCTGGATGAATCTGGAATTAGAGGCTCAGTAAACAAACTTTTTTCAAGCTACTTGTCGGATAGGAAACAATATTTAACTTTAAATGGTCAAACGGATATCCAATCTACTTCACATTTTGGTTTGCCTCAAGGTTCGGTTTTATCCCCAATATTGTTCCTAATCTATGTTAACGATCTGTTGAAGCTAAATCTCAGAAATTGTACTACATTGTCATTTGCAGATGATACAACGCTCGTTTTTAGTGGAAATAGCTGGGAGGAGCTCTTTAATAATGCAAACAACAGTTTAAAAATAGTGCAAAAATGGCTTCAGGACCACATTCTCACCTTAAATACCGATAAAACCAAATATATCACTTTCTCACCCAACATAACCGGGCAACCACCAATATCTCTGGATTTAAGAATGAATACCAATAAAACCAATACTATGAATGAAGAGCAAGAGATAAAATCACTGGAAAGAGTGCAAACTATGAAATACCTAGGAATATTAGTTGACCAACACCTCAAGTGGAACAAACACATAGAATATTTATGTTCAAAACTAAAGTACGTGATACACATCTTCTACAAAATACAAAAAATAAAAAATTGGATATAATTAGGAAAGTATATTATGCATACGCCCACTCATTATTTCAATATGTAATAGAGGTCTGGGGCGCCGCCTTTGACACACATTTAAAAAAAGTTTTATTTTGCAAAAACACATTATAAGAGCAGCTCTTGGAAGACCACGACTTTATTCAAGTAGAGAATTTTCATCGAACTAAATGTCCCGACTGAGACAGACCTACATTAAAAGAGTAATTCGTTACATAAACAAACATAGAAATCAGTTTAAAATTCATACAACTCCTATAACATACGGGCAAACAGTACAAATACATTTAACATACATCTCATAAAGCTTACTATATGCAGACATCAACTTCAATACTATTGCAATTATTTAATCAATAAAATACCACTAGATTTTGTTAACAGGAATATAACTGGGAATTTAAATAGAATTATACAGGAATGGATTGACAGGAACATCTACTTCAAATTAATCTAATGAATAAGAGTTTGAGATACATTCGTGTATGTCTAAATTTTAGGATGTTGAGGATATGATTTAATATTTTTGTTTTTGTTTTGTATTCTTTCTTTTCTTTATTACTATTGTGATTTTATTTTGTATCATGTAATTACGATTCACATCTGCACTCAGGATCTCCTTTGCAGGTTGTTATTAAACTTTATTGTCGATAATAATATAGTGTATGTAAATTATGTATCTATTTTGAAGAGACAATAAAGCAATTTCAATTTCAATTTCAAAGTCCTCATCGCTCATGATTCTTTTGTGCGAGAACTTTCAGTTTTTTCCACGAAACTTACAGTCACGAACCCAGACATAGGCTAGTTTTTTATCTTTTTAAGATTTTTCGCTTTGCCTAGTAGTCCTTTGTAGTAGGGAGAGAGGTGTTCATTACATAGACATTTGAAGGAGGCAGCTTGTCGCAACATCGGTTGTTTTGATGCCTTTCTTATGACGCGCAGCGGTGATCCTTGCATCTTCTTCTGTCTGGAGCAGAATTTAGCCACTATGGAAGTGGATCCTTTTGCGGTTGGCATCCGATGGATAATGGATAGGTCGTCCTTTTTAAACTCCACCTTCAACGATTTTGCGACGGCATCCATGACGGCCAGTAAATGCTCACCTGGGTTTCGGGGATACCTACAATTTCAACATTGTCTTTCCTGGTATATTGCTGCAAGTCATGTATTTCTTTCTCTAGTCTCTGAACATGTTTTTTATTCTCCAAGTTTTTTCTCAAGGTTGTTAAGTTGAGTTTCAAGCTATGTGTTCTTGTGTGAGAGTGTATATTGTGTTTTATAGTGTCTGTTTTGGTGTTGATAGATTCTAGTTTTGTTTGTAGGTCATCCAATTCGAGGTGAAGAATGTTTTCAAATCGTTATTTCTTTTCGTAAATTTTCTACTATAACAGAGGAAAATTGTTTCAAGTTAATGTCCGATGACTGACCTGGATTGTTTTTGTCCTGCTTACAAATATCACATTCCACACGGCTCTTGCTTGAGTGTTCATTTTTTTAAACTTTTCAATTGACTCAAGTCTAGTACACTTTGGATGAAAAACATTAGTACACTCGCTACACTCGGCTGAGATTTCTTTTTCTGTAAAATCTATTCACACTTGAAGCACTGAGACATGATGAGATTTTCAAGTAAAAGTTCGTCTTAGGAATTATCGCACAGCGATAATTATATATATATATATATATATATATATATATATATAATATATATATATATTATATATAACTATATATATATATATAGATGGAATATATCGCCCTGGCGGACGAACCGAACAAAGTTTTTAATCCAGATTGAAAACAAGTTTTCGTCACGAATTTGGTTCGCGGTTCGCTAATTTTCCACATACACTGGGGAACTTAGTTCTCAAGAACCAACTTCCCTAGTGTATGGGGCCCTTTACGCGCTCTGTTCGCGTTCTGCTCTTGCTCGACCTGCGATCATCTTGCGATCTGCTCTTGTAACAGGTCCGTGGTCTCGCGGAGCAGACCGTAAGTCTGTACGCACCTTTCGATACTAAAAATATTTTAATATCATCAACCAGGTTGTAAAAAAGCAACTCAATCCAATCTCATCAAGATTACCTAATGAAAGGGTAGGAAAATAGAAAAAAAATAATGAAACACTTGGATGTTGTCTAGAAATATCAAGAGTTCATTGCAAAATTACATACATTTTTCAATAGGGCCTACCGATGGTGTCATCTTTATTGTGAAAATTCGTGATATTAGAAAAAAAAATATATGCAGAGGATGCGAGAGAAGAAAAATGAATAGTTTTCCACTTTACTATAGTATTAGTATGACCTATTCCACCCTCTAGGTTTCCTAATAATTGCGAAGTATTGCTACAACGCGGACTAGCTACAGTCGGATATGGGTCGGGGTCAGTAGCCGTACTGACAGGTGGAGTTACCGGACCTACACTTCTCCCTCTATCCTGATTCTTTACCCTCTGCTTCTTTCGCGAGATTTTTACTTTCAGGGGAAGAGTGTTTGCCCGTGCCGTTGCTGGCCGATTCGGCCCTCGGCCTTTGAATACAGGGTGGGTGTTAAGGGAGATTAAGATAACCCTATACAAGGAGACGGATCTGACTATCAGATCCCTACCAATAATTCTATTTATAAAGGTAGTACGCAATCTGAACCAACTGCGAATTGACGGCGAGCAAGCTGTACCTGCAAGCCCGGGATGTGGTTTTTCTATGAGGTTTAAGGTGAGAGCTATGGGGTAAAGGTATATGGTGTAAGCTATAGAGAGTAGGGTGCAGGGTATGAGGTATACGGTATAGGGTATAGGGCACAGAGAATCAATAATAAGATTATTATTCTCTACCGCGAATAAATATCTGCTCAATAATCCGCAATCTGAGAATTGCACTCTAGCTCTCAGCAAGCTGGACCTGCTAGCTAAATACAGTATATCAATTTCAATTATGTGGTAATTAAATTTAGAGGATAAGGTTTTAGGTGTAGGATTTCTGAATCGCGAGCCTGCAGCTGCGAAAGGATTTTCAGCAATTCTGGAACTGCTAAACAGGATTTCCGCACTAGTCTGATGACTGCGCGCCGGTATTAAGGGCCAATCTGTAACTGCCCTTAAGGGTATGGGAATCAATCTCAATCGTCCGAAACGCTTTTAAATTAATAGTCAGATGTCGACTATTATGAGAGATAGAAAAGATTTTTCACAGACACAGTCTGTAGGATAATATCGGGAAGACAACAGTCTGTCGTTGTCAGGGAGGAAAGGTATTTTTCTAGGATTTCCCACAAGGAAAATATCGAGTCAGAGACTCCTAATTCAGGAAAAGATTTCAATAGACTTTTCCAAGTAATTGCCAGTCTAAGGACTACCAAAAGATCGATCTCTAATTTGCAACTGAGATCACGGGAAAATTCGTGAATTTTCCACAGGGAAAACCAGCAAATAATATTTGCTATTAAAGAAGACAGGTTTCTAAGAATTTTAGAAAGGATTCGCGGGTCTGAAAACCGCGACAGGACGATCTCGAAGCTGGAACTGAGATCAGGAAGGATTTAACACGGGAAGAATAAGAGAAAGGATGCCGCAGTCTAGAAACTTCGGCGAGGAAGTCCTCAAGCTGTACCTGAGAGCTAGAAGGATTTAGAATAGGGAAAGTGAAGAGAGAGAAGAGAATGGACGTCGCAGTCTAGAAACTTCGACAAGGACGAACTCAAGCTGCACCTGAGTTCTCTAGGAAAAGGATTGGGCTTTTCCTACTTGGAATTACAGCAAGTCAGAAACTGCTAAGCGAATTTAAAAATACAGGGCCACTCTATAGTATGAAAAACTAAGCAAGGAAAAAAATTATAAATGATAATATCTCTCTACAAGGATAAAAATTAAACGAGAAAACTATTCTCAAAAGGAACAGGGATTTCCCTACAAGAATAAACATTAATGAGAAAAAAATTCTTTAAAAAGGACAGGGATTCCCTACAAGAATAAAAACTCAATGGAGAAAAATTACTCTTTAAACTAAAAGGCCACCTTACTACAGAGAAGGAAAAATATACGGACTACCAGTCCTGACATACAATTACCTGAAATGACGTGGATACTGATACGGAGAATAGCGAACCGATTCCACTTCCGTATTATAATTAAAAACGTCGTGAAGCGACAGAGTCGAGACTTATAAATTAAGTACTCAAAAATAACCCGCTATAAGAGCCTAGCTAAATTTCCCACTCAACTAATTGTAGCTCAAACTTGAGATCCTTACAGGTTTCAAAACCAAGGATAATTCGTTCACCCCCAGTGATACGAATTTAGGAAAAATAACAACAAGAAGAACATCCCAGGAAGTTCTATCTTCAAATACAGTCGGCAATTCACATACAATATTCCATTCACTAAAACACAGAATAGAATATTAACCCTCTAGACACCACTATTAGGAGCGCCGCTCGGAACGCAGCGTACACGAACCCGTTCACCGAAACTACTGCTTTTTCACTCGTCTTCTTGAAGCTGCACGGGTTGCTGAAAATTAGGAGGCCGGGGAAAAGAGCTTCGACAATGAGAGTCTGAAAGACGATCACGCCACTGGTCATGTGACGGGGTTTGACTCAGCTGCTCCTGATGCTAAGGGTGCAGCGAATGATGACAATGATAGTAATTCATATAGTAGAGTAGGCCGGTAAAAATATTTCTATTCCAGAAATTTCATGAAGAGCGATACCGACTCAACTCGGTAGCCGAGTGGTAAACAAGATCTGGAAATATCTGGTTAGATGAATCCGTGCTGATGATTAAAGGGTTGACGGCGATGGTGATAATGTGCATGTACACAACTGCAAATCTAACAAAAATATATCTGGAAGTCGATCCTATTCCTATTCTAAAACAGAATAAATTCGCTAAATTATGCATTAGTCGACGGCTCTCCATCCGTCACAAAAATTCACTTTGTGACAATAGTAAGGTTCACTTTGTAATGATTTGATTAACAATGGTGTTGCTATCCTTGTCTATCATCTTTGTATCATCTTAATATAGTGATGTCCACGTTTTAATGACAGTATTTGATTAACATTGGTGTTGCTATCCTTGTCCATCATCCTTATTATAGTGCTAGGTCCACGACTAATGGCGGTATTCGATTCTGTATCGACTCTAAACGAAGAAGTGAGTCAATTTTATTATTACTTTGCTTAATATTATCACATGATCTTGTTAATTATATTGTACTGTATACTTCTCAATTTTATCAGCCAACTAGAGGTTTATTCAGGGATATGCTTTTGAAGTTTGAAGGTTTTGACTGGAGCATCAGAAGAAGCAGAAAATGAACATTCCTATCGGTACGTGATGGGGAGAACGAGTTTGAAATGGAGAAAGAGAATCAGTAGAGTGGGTGGAAGAAGAAGAAGAAGAAGAAGAAGAAGAAGAAGAAGAAGAAGTTGTGTTTATTTTCTGGCTCAAAATTTTGCAAAATTACTCAAAAATTCAATTTATAGAGATTGAGTGAAATATTTTGTTTTTAATCAGTTTTTAAATATCAAAATTCAAAATTTTTAGTTTTGGAGTGGAAATTGGAATTTTTGAAGTGAAAGTGTTATCTTAACCTTATTCTTTTTTGAAACATTTATTTGTAAAAATTTGGGAGAAGACAGTTTTGGGCTATGCCTGTTGTCTTCTCCCAATCATATTATATTTATTATAATTATGATTTGTGATTGTCAATGGAATGAATAAATGAATATTTCTCAAGAAGAAGAAGAAGAAGAAGAAGAAGAAGAAGAAGAAGAAGAAGTAGAAGAGAAAGAACATGAAGAAAGAGATGCAGAAGAAGTGGTAGAAGAGGAATTAAGTCAGAGATATCGCTGACTCAATTAGAAGTTGTTCATCTGCATTTTGGAAGGCGCGAAACGATGAGAGTGATAATAAGGGAGCATCGCTGCATCAAATTTTTAATAATTCATTCAATTTGACAGTTCAAGGCACCAGAATCCTTTTCCTTTCTATCTTTCCTTTTTCCACTTTTTCTTCTTTCTCTTCCTCCTCCTTCTCCTTCTTCCTCTTCTTCTTCTTCTTCTTGAGCTCTTCCCATTCTTCTACTTTTTACTCTCCTTGCCTTATTACCATAGGTAAGGAAAGTATTGCTTTCCGAAAAAATTAAGGCACCTCAATTTCTGAATTTCTATACGTTTCAAGGTCCTCTGAGTCCAAAAAAGTGGTTTTTGGATATTGGTCTGTATGTGTGTGTGTGTATGAGTGTATGTGTGACTGTGAACACGTTCTCTTATTTCCGAATAAACAGAATGACTTGAAATTTGGAACTTAAGGCCCTTCCCCGATAAGGATCCGACAGGAACAATTTCGATCAAAAGCAATTCAAGATGGCGGCTGAAATGTTGTCAAAAACCAGGTTTTTCGCGATTTTCTCGAGAACGGCTCCAACGATTTTGATCAAATTTATACATGAAATAGTCATTGAAAAGCTCTATAAACTGCCACAAGTCCTATATCTGTAAAAATTCAAGGAGCTCCGCCTCATCTATGCAAAGTTTGATTTTAGATTCCCTATTATCAGGCTTCAGATACAACTTGAACAAGAAAATTCGAGTGGAAAAGATTGAGCATGAAAATCTCTACAATTAATGTTCAGTAACATTTTCACCTAAATTGAAATAAGCTCGAAATTCGGGAAAATGTGATTATTTGGCATACTGTTGGCAACGGTTGATTCTATTAAACTATTCACTATGAAGAAATAGCACAGATCGTGTGTCTCCAGCGTTATTGTCCTGTCACCAGCTGGCTCAGATCTTTGAATAGTAGACTCTTATGCGCGTGAACACTTGCGTCAGGTGATCAATTTTCATAGCGGCAGGAAAATGAAGTCAAATTCAATTTTAAGAAGAAATTATCCACCAAGTTTGCTCGGATCTAAACTTTTTAGTGTGAAGCCAGACTTGCCAACTGTGAGTCTCAGTACCATAGCCATATAAGAGTATTATTGAATAAGTATTTAGAGTATTCGTGCATTTCATTGTTGGCAGGCTTGCAGCATTCTATCATAGAGAAACAATAGCGTAAGTAGATATCCCATGGTATAGGGGGTTTATGTTGCAACTTTTACTGTTATCTCAAGCCTATTACTGTTGATTATTGTCGAATTTTACTGTTTTGTTGGGGTGAGAGTGTGTGACAGGCACAATATGAGAGACTACGAACGTCACACAGCTTCACGGAAAGAGTTACATGAGCTATGGGCATGAGATAACAGTAAAAGTTGCGACATAAACGCCCTATACCATGGGATATCTACTTATGCTATTGTTTCTCTATGATTCTATCAACCAAGGGTCACCTCGTGGTGTACTATCCATAGTATTGAAATATTGGATGAAAAAGACTGAAATGAAAAAAAAATTGTCAAAAAAACCAAAGATTTATTGGTACCCTACTTAAAAAGACCGGTTTTGGTTATTACATCATTGCCAATCTCTGATAATCTCAGATTATCAGAGATTGACAATGGTGTAATAACCGAAACCGGTCTTTCTAAGTATCAATAAATCTCTGGCTTTTTGACAATTTCTTAGTCTTTTTCATTCAATATGAATAATTACCACAATATCAAATTCTCAACTAAACAAAAGTATAGAAATATCCATATCCAATTTCTATCTACAACATTGTTATCAAATAAAGATGAGTTTAACAAATATGGTTTTTATGAATAGCATTTTTTCTGATGAAAGGCAGACTGAGTTCTCATTTACAGAAACAAAGATATCAAAATTAGTGAACCATTAGTGTTATCAACAGTCCAAAGTCATGTATCTAGTATCAGAGTGACGAATGATAATCATTATGTCTGAAACAGTATTTCGTTTGTTCTCCATTTACACATAACAAGTTCCAATTGATTCCTCATCATCAGTGTTAAACTGCTGTCCTCTATTGAGTTGGAGATTTTAAGTTTATTTGAGTTTAGATTCCAGGTTTCTAACAACTTAGCACAAGGTTTGCTTGATTAATTTACCATAAATTTTGTTCAAGATTAGATAAGGATGTTATGAATCCTGTAAGATGATAATTTAATGTAACAATAATTTTTTTACTGTGGATCTTATCATTTCATGTTTAATATTACTCTGTTACCTCTGTGTAACCTCTATTTGTCGTATCTCTGAACGCATGCAATTAATTTTTAAGAAGCTTATTGCTTTCTTATCTTGTTTGATGATTTTCTTTTCATCCATCAATAAACCTATTTATTACTGATGATGCCCACATGGGTTTTTCGCTTGTGCGAGTGTGATTTGATGAGATGATCAAACGTCCATGCCCACCGCGTGGGATTCGAACCCACGACCAGGAAGACTGAAAGGTCAACACCTTAGTCGTCTCGGTTATCCTGGCCGGAAAAATCTAATGAACACTTTTCCTGTGATAGGCATCTATAAGATAAGTTTTTATCCTAGTATAATGGAGATCTTTTCACTAGTTTAAGCCTCTGTGATACATGCAGTAAGGCTAGCTAAACACACATCGATTTTTGTTCGTACGATATTTTGCCGTCCTTATAAATTCTATTAGATTAAACAGATGATTTCAGCAGATTATGTTTGTCAAGTTCCGTTTAATCTGATAGAATTCATAAGGACGGCAAATAATCGTACTAACAAAAATCGTTGTCTGTGTGCAGGGCTTTATACAGCATTCAATGAATTAAATTATTGTCAAGTAAAATAATATACAATAACCCCACAGGTTAACCCCACATCCAATAACCAATTACGTGAAGCAATAACTAATTGTTAATTATAATTAATTTCACGACTTCAAGAATCTTCCAACTCCCAGAAATAATATTCTCATAAAATAATAAGGAAGGATGGATCAATGTTATATTATATGAACATTTTATGTGCATGCTTTCTCTATAGTATTCTTGATCACATGATTTTTTCAAGTCACGCTCCACGTACTTCCCTATTTAACCCAACATCCACAAGAAGTCCTGTGAACAGTAGACCTCACGCAGTATTCTCATCCACAAGTACCTGATTGAAACTATATACCTTACTAGCAGGTAACCCGTGCTTCGCAAGGGTTATTTTAAAACTTGACGTAATGAAATCTAGAAGAATTGAAAATAGGCCTGTAAGAATCCTCGGTTGATTGAGAATTTATAAGCAGCATTTCAAGTAAATCAGTCCAGTAGTTCAGACGTGATGATGCGTCGAATATAATTTTCCTATCCTCTACACGAATCGGTGATTGTAAAAAGCCCACAAGTAACGTTTTTGAAACTTTTGGGAAACAACAAAAAAATTTTTTTTTGGAAAATGTTGGTTATTTTTTAAAAATCTGATTTATCCATGTTATTAAAGATCAAATCGTGACTCTAATTTCAATTTTTTTATTAATATTCATGTATTATATCAACCAGGAAAATGAAAAATGTAAGCCTGAACATGTGGTGTTTTTACAGTCAACCTTTTTTCATTAGTTAGAAATGATTTGGGAGGAATAGAGAATGTTAATTCAGATTGATAACACACTCTTATTGAATTGGAATTGAAGTTTATTCTTCTATTTTGGAATACAAAAATTATTTCACTCAAAATTTTTGAAAAAAAAGAATATATTCATACAAATTTCACTCATCAAAAATTTCATTTTCAATTACCTCTTGAATATCTTCTCCATTGATGGGCCATTCATAGAGTTCATTGTAGTAATGCTTCACATGTTCTGGAATATAATGTTCCATTTTCTTTATATCAATCATTTTCTTAGAATTGATAGGAAGCTTGTTCATGTAGGAAGGTTCTTGAGGAAATTGGAGAGGAAACGCACGTTTTGAGATAATTTTCATGCTAAAGATGGGAGTTTGCAGACCATCAATGAAAGGTGCAACACCTTAGTCGTCTCGGTTATCCTGGCCGGAAAAATCTAATGAACACCTCCTGTTAATAGGCATCTATAAGATAAGTTTTTATCCTAGTATAATGGAGATCTTTTCACTAGTTTAAGCCACTGTGATACATGCAGTAAGGCTAGCTAAACACACATCGATTTTTGTTCGTACGATATTTTGCCGTCTTTATAAATTCTATTAGATTGAACGGATGATTTCAAACAGATTATGTTTGTCAAGTTCCGTTTAATCTGATAGAATTCATAAGGACGGCAAAGTATCGTACTAACAAAAATCGTTGTCTGTGTGCAGGGCTTTATACAGCATTCAATGAATTGAATTATTGTCAAGTACAATAACATACAATAACCCCACAGGTATCGTTTAACCAATTACGTGAAACAATAACTAATCGTTAATTATAATTAATTTCACGACTTCAAGAATCTTCCAACTCCCAGAAATAATATTCTCATAAAATAATAAGGATGGATGGATCAATGTTATATTATATGAAAATTTTATGTGCATGCTTTCTCTATAGTATTCTTGATCACATGATTTTTTCAAGTCACGCTCCACGTACTTCCCTATTTAACCAAACATCCACAAGAAGTCCTGTGAACAGTAGACCTCACGCAGTATTTTCATCCGCAAGTACCTGATTGAAACTATAGACCTTATGGAAATACAGCAATAGACTGGCTTCTCCACACATCTGTGTAATCACTTGTCAGCTGATTTATGATGAATAATAATTCTATAGTCTGATTTCTACTCTATTATTGGCGTATGAAGGAGGCTCCTTTTTACTTTCCTTGCCCTATTACCATAGGTAAGAAAGTATTGCTTTCCGAAAAAAATTAAGGTAACCCAATTTCTAAATTTCTATAACGTTTCAAGGTCCCCTGAGTCCAAAAAAGTGGTTTTTGGGTATTGGTCTGTATGTGTGTGTGTGTGTGTGTGTGTGTGTGTGTATGAGTGTATGTGCGTCTGTGTACACGATATCTCATCTCCCAATTAACGAAATGACTTGAAATTTGAAACTTAAGGTCCTTACGATATAAGTATCCGACACGAACAATTTCGATCTGATGCAATTCAACTGGCGGCTAAAATGGCGAAAATGTTGTCAAAAACAGGGTTTTTTGCAATTTTCTCGAAAACGGCTCCAACGATTTGATCAAATGCATACCTAGAATAGTCATCGAGAAGCTCTATCAACTGACACAAGTCCCATATCTGTAAAAATTTCAGGAGCTTCGCCCCATCAATGCAGATAGATTCCCAATTATCAGGCTTCAGATACAATTGAAACGAAAAAAATCAAGTGGAGTAGATTGAGCATGAAAATCTCTACAATTAATGTTCAGTAACATTTTCACTAAAATTGAAAATAAGCTTTAAATTCGAGAAAATGTGATTATTCAATTGCAATTATTGTTGATTCGAAAGATCATTCACTATGGAAGATAGCAGACCTCATGTGTGTCTCCAGCGTTATTGCCCTGTCACCAGCTGGCTCAAATCTTTGAATAGTAGACTTGAGATGCGCGGGAACACTAGCGTCAGGTGATCAATTTTCATAACGGCAAGGAAAGTTGTGTGAGTGCGCCACACCAGATTTTTCCTTTTATATTATCCTAGAAATGAAAAATTTCCAAAAACATTGCATATACTTCGACGCGCAATTAAAAAAGGAACATACCTGTCAAATTTCATGAAAATCTATAACCGCGTTTCCCCGTAAATGCACAACACATAAACATTTAAACATTGAGAGAAATGCCAAACTGTCGACTTGAATCTTAGACCTCACTTCGCTCGGTCAAAAATGTACTGTGTGAGAATAATGAAGGACTGACATTTTTGTGAAATGCACAACTTCAAGACAGCCAATTTCGGACTAAAATTTAAATTTTATTCAAATCAACACAATATACATAAAATAAATCAAAATACAAAAAATCACAATCAAAAAAAAAATTCTAATAAATTACAAAAACAGGCTTCATGGTGGAGTGTGCTGAAAAGAAAGAAAGGAGGAAAATTACCTAGTGATCTATGGTTTCCCATGTAATAGGCAGGTAGAGGGTATAAAAGTAAGGAATGAAGGGTGAAGAGGAGAAGATGAGGGAAGTATTGGAGAAGAAAGTAGGAAAAAAGGGCGAAAAATGTGCAAAAAAATTGTAAGCTTTCAACAAAAAAATTTGTAAAAATTTGTACTTTCAACAAATGTATCTAAAAGAATTGGACTTTCAAAGAGTAGTTTGAGCAGAAATCTCAAGATTCATACGTCGATATGGAAGGAAAAGTTACTGTAACTATGTCCAGGTATTTATTTCTAGTTCACTTTTTCTAATATAGTCTGTCCAGACTGCCTAATTCTTCAGAGCTCATGCCTATTTGGACAAAGTATAATCTTAGTGTCTATTCGAGGAAGTGGACCGGAATAAGGTTTATCATTTTAGTGCTTATACAGAGTGGGTGAAAAGTCCGAGAACGGCTTAATATCTCATACACAAAGGTAATTTGATGGTGGGTGTGATTGGGGATCCTACTCAAATTGAAAATACTACTTTACTATGAGTTCAAAAATCTGGTCCGCCATCTTGGATCCGCCATATTGAATGCAACTTTATTTCTTTAAATAGGAAGGTGGTCATGCGATACATGATTTCGATACAAAATTTCGAGAAAAAATGAATGGTGAAAACCGCACATCGATATCTCAAACCGTTCAGAAGATACGGTATTCACATTATTAATCAATACTATTCAAAGCAGGAAGGAGAGAAAAAAGTATGAGAACAGCTTAGTATCTCATAAAAGATTATGATTCCAAGGTGGATGTGATTGGGGATCCCACTCAAATTGAAAATATTACTATACTATGACTCTTCATAAATCTGGTCCGCCATCTTGGATCCACCGTATTGAATGCAACTTTATTTCTTTAAATAGGAATGTGGTCATGCAATACATGATTTCGATACGAAATTTCAAGAAAAACTGAATGGTGAAAACCGCACATCGATATGTTAAACCGTTCAGAGGATATTCACATTATTATTCAATACCACTTATGTATCTCATTTATGATATGCATGATATTGATTAATAATGTGGATATCTTCTGAACGGTTTCATATATCGATATGCGGTTTTCACCATTCATTTTCTCATGAAATTTCGTATCGAAATCATGTATCGCATGACCACCTCCCTATTAAAAAAAAAAAAAAAAATAAAGTTGCATTCAATATGGCGGATCCAAGAAGGTGGACAATATTTTTAAAGTCATAGTAGAGTAGTATTTTCAAATTGAGTGGGATCCCCAATCACACCCACCGTCGAATAACCTTTGTGTATGAGATATTAAGCCGTTCTCGGACTTTTCACCCACCATGTTATACTGTTAACATATCTATTTGCAGAGGGCCTCAAATGATAATTATTTACAATGGAAATTAAAGTGCGAAGAAAAAGGGATTTATATTCCATCAAGTATTCAATTACAGTTTTTATATATAATTGTCATATTGTCATTACCTTAAAGTCACTAAAAACCATCTCGGTAGGGTATAATCTAGGTTTGTTTAAAATAATCTCAATGATTAGTTTTTGCGATTCCGGTTCGTGCAGCACATTGGTTTCTTCTCATGGCATTGGTTATGTAAGATGACATCGCGTTTAATCAGAGTTAGATTATAATAGACGCCCGAGCATGCAATCGGCGCAAAACTTCATTACTATTCTTACACTATTCCAATCTAATCTATGACCATACTTCTAACCGTGAATAACCTCGACACATATTAAATGAGATATCATTTTGAAAACCTTGCATTGCGGAATGTTATAATAATTGAAATTTATAAAAATATGAAATGTTTTTTGAATTTTGAATATAAAAATAAACTCTCCTAAATGTCATCCAAATGCTGGGTTACATGAGTCTTCTCTCATTGGCTCTAAATTTTGGTAGACATACATGTCACCTAGAGAATATTTGATTACCTTATTAACTATTGTCCTCCCTCTTCATTTTTCATTTACTTGATTCTAAAGTGCGAGATAAATTACTTTTAACATGGCTCTTTCTCGAAGACGGAGAGGTCTGATGCTCTATCCTTCACTAATCGCTCCCACTACCTAGCAGCATTCTCCTTCTTTTGTGTCTGAGTGAGAGAGCTTTGTAACGCGACGCGGCAACACTCCCCTCCATCTATTGCTGGCAATAGCAGGTATATTGGTGTGTGTATGTTTCAGAGATGTTTTCATCACAAGAACATGAAGCAGAATGACACGGCGCATCCGATTGTGCGCAGGATGTCCATCTGTGTCTATGCTACAAACTGTGGAGGGAGAAATGGGTTTCTCCTCTTCATGTTAAAAGTAATTTATCTTGCACTTTAGCTCCCTTAATCTGTTTCAGTGTTCGATTGGGATTCAGCAATGCAAATCTTATGAGTTTTTGCCCAGCCTAGCTTTACTTGCTCCCCTGACTGTGAATCAGATTGAGTCCCTCAGGAAAAATAATTTGTATGGATTGAGTGAAGATGTATAGACTAATAAAGGGTGAGTAAATTTTTTGATTGAGTTATTTTGAAATGATTCCTCAGCACTTTCTTGTTGCGTTCAGTGTGAGCAGCTACATACAAGAGTCAAAACCTATTTCAATGGCTCTCTCCAGATTTTTGATCTCAGCTCATGCATGATCTGACGCAAGGATATTATATAGCTATTAATCATAGTATATAGCTCTATATTTATACTATTCTTGGATCTGATGTAGATTTTACTTGGGAAAAACACATCCAATATACCCTGAAGCCAGTTAAGCTAGAAACATATTAAAAACATAAAAAAACCTGATTTAGGCTCAATTGTTGGAGATGGACAGGACAACCTTTTCAATGTATCCAGCTAGAGGCGCTAGACTGAGTCTATCTGGATTGAAAAAAGTGGCTTAGCCACTGGAATATTTCCAACAGTACTGGGGATATTTGTGTGCAATTAGATTGCAGTTCTTTCAAATCTGTAGATTGGCTGGCCGTTATGGCTTCGTATAAAATTAGGGCTGCTATCCAGAGATTGAAAGCTTTGTTAAGGGTAAGCATTCCTGGCTGGCAATTAGGAGGTATCGGGTTCGATTCCCAGGCTGACAAATAATTTTTGAATGATACCGTAACGCTCATCCAGCTGTTTACCCTGTTGTCAATATTTGCAGTAGCAGAAGTCTTGGGGTTGATTTCCAGCATTTAATTTGAATTTTTGTTTATTATATTATTATAATAATTATTCTTTCAAATAAATATCTAATTTCTTCTTTATTTTTCAGTCATCAGCTATTCTCTCGTGCTACTGACAATCACTGGACCATCATGTTTTGCTGATGATGACTTGGAGAGTGACCGGTTTGAGGATGATGAACTACTGTATCGTCCCAGGGTTGGCTATCACAATAATCATGTGCATTTAGAAATTCCTTCAACATTGAAAGGTAAATTGAAGTCTATTCTCTTTATGTATTAAGGTTGATTTGAATTCAAGAAACAATTTTTATAAATTATAATCATAGAATACATAACAGGAAATTGAATCGCAAAAATTCAAACAAAGAATAGTATATTTCGCACCTAGAGCAGAAAATGATATTTTTCTGGCTTGAAATTGGTTTTCAAGTCCGAGGCCGTAGGCCGAGGACTAGAAAAGATTGAGAGCTGGAAAAACATTTTTGCTCATGGTGCGAACGATATTTTCGCCACACTACAGGTATTGCTGACAAAATAAATAAAGAATACTTGCTATCGTACCTACCTCTTGATTTTAGTGGTAGATTTGCAGTCAGGACTTCAGATTCTTTTAAAATTTCACTTGGAATATCAAGGGCGTCGTCATCTTCAAGCATTTTTAAAATTTGGAATGCGCTAATCAACAATAAATAATTGGATAAAAAATGGTTGCAAAGCGAAAAATGCTGAATTAGTTTGATTCGAAATATTTGAACTGAAATCATGGCGACTTCAGATGAGTGGACACTCGCCCGATCTAGCGGATGACTTATTAACTATGGACTTCCAAGCCGCTGGAAAGAGTACACTTCCTGGCCTAGACCGGAAAAGAAACCTGTTTCTTACCTCAGACGAGATTCGTCTGCAAACAAGGTCTTTCAGATCTACGTAGGGACTGGAAAACAGCTGCTTCCTGTGCAGTGTGGCGAAAAACACTTTCCTGTTGAGTGATCAAAAAAATTCCATACTATCTAGTCATCAGATCACTCTGAACTCAGCGCCATTCCAAAGAGTGGATTTCAAACTTTTAGATCTAATAATTAATCTTAGAAGATTGCTCTCGAGATCGCTCTGATCTATTATTTATTCATTTATTTTTTAGATCTAATAGTTTAAAATTCGCTCTTCACAATGGCGTCGAGTTCAGAGTGATCTGATGACTAGATAGTATGAAATATTTAAAATTGCTCATCGATGAGCAATGGAACAAAAATTCGTTTCTTTTCGATTTTTTGTGCACCAGAGTCTTTAAAAATGCTTCTTCTCCCTCGGGGAAATTGCTGCCCTCGGTTTTGCCTCGGGCATCAAACTTTCCCCTCAAGAAGAAAAAGGTTCATTCCTCACTCGAGATATACAAATAACTATTTCCAACCAAATTGAATATAATCGATCTTTCTGAACAAGAATGAACAGTTATTATTACTTCGGATACACCAGTGTCAGCTATCTATAGAAGGCAGTAGCAAGGCAGTGATTCGGCAACGCTGTTCTCCTATCTTCAACCACTGCTATTATAATGTGGACCTCACTCTTCAGGCATCATTCCATTATTTAGAATACAGCAGTTGAACATGCAGAGTTGAATTATATCAACTTCTGTCTGCCACCACAATGAACAACTTTGGATCTCCACATTAAGAATGACAACCCTCAGGAAAGTACCACCGACTCAAGCCCAAAACGGTTCCAGCTCTAATTTGGACTGTAGGCTTGTTATGTTATGTTAAGTTTGAAGGGATGGAATCAAGGATCCAAATGTTCGAAGAACCCCACTTGTCAACCAGAGCTTATTGTGTTTCCAAGTATGTCAGTTGGACAAATCAATACATGTGTCCTTTACAAGTTCAAGGATTTTTTTCCCTATACTTAAATACTATTCATCACCTGATTGCTTGGAGTCAAACAAAGCCTTTCTTCTTGCTCATAGACTCTTGCAATTTCAGTGTGATATGCTTGGCAGTCTCTTTAGACTGATTGGTCCTCATAATCTACATGAGTTCCACTCCTGGCTTTCTTTTTGGGTCCTTCCACTAAGGGATGGGACGCCAAATTGACTCTAGGGCACCTGACAACTGGACACCCTCGACTCATCATCTTGATCCACATTTGTGCCTGGAGTTCCACCCATCTGTGGTCTCTTGGGTTTTTTTGCCCCTCCTAAACTTTGTAAGGCCAATAGCGTCACCTCTCCAAAAGAAGGTTTGCCTGAATGGCCGCCCTTTTGAGCAGTGGTCTGAGAAGCTCATCCTTCCTCCCCATTTGAGACGGTGTGATTGGGCTCACATCATCCGAGTTTTGATCAGTAGAAGGGTTTTGGAAGAGAGACTTTGGGAATGGGGTCCCTTTTAGTCACCTCAATCAACAAGTGGAATACTGTAAGTGTATTCTGGTTTCCAACAAATTTTTGAGTATGATGTTTGCCTCAAAGCTCCCTCAACCCACATGGGGCACCAAAGGCTTAGTGTTATTCATATTTCCTGGACCTTTTGCTACTAAATTGTAATTTTTTTCAGACAAATCACCTAAACTGGAGGCTAATCTAGGAAGAGACCTTGAGCAGCCCTCCGGTATCTTGTTCCATTCACAGTCAACCGAATTTACTTGGGACTCACAGGGCATTCAACTTCAAATTTCTCGCCTTCCCAACACCAACCGATGTCACGAGATCAAGTGGACCAGTACAAAAAAGTCATCACTGGAAGACTGCTTCGAGATTGGAACAGCCAGCTGGTATGGAGGACCAGAATATATCAGCCAGTATTGGCCTGTTGAGAAACAGAAATTTCAGGTTTGTAAAAATTGAAATAACTATTAATCTATAGTGTGATCCATTCCAAACTGTCAAAGTGAATTGAGAATACTGTATATTATGTAATATTGTAGGTTTGTCTTGGTGAAGGATTATCATTAAATTTGTGAAGAGACAATCAGTCCACATGAGGAATGCTTTTGATTGAGTACTTTATTTTTATGTAGATTACAATATATACTGGCTTATACACTTATATACAATAGCTTACAATACAGCAAAACTATAGATGGAATGACAAAATATGAACTAAGAAAATAATTATTGAGCGGTATATCATATGAAAAAAAGCAATTTGTAATAACTATAGATCATCATCATCCACGGCTCTACAATCCAAAACGGATCTTGGCCTCCTCCAGCAATCGCCTCCATTCTACTCTGTCCATGGCAGCTCGTCTCCAATTTCTTACACCAAGCCTCCTTGCATCTTCAGTGACTGAGTCCATCCATCTCAGTCTTGGTCGACCAGGGCGTCTTCTTCCTTCCATGTTGTAATTCATGATTCTTTTAGCCTGATATGAGTTATCAGCTCTTTCAACATGGCCTGCCCACCTGAGTCTCCCTACTCTGATAATAGCCAGTGCATTGGTGTGGCCGTACATATCATACAGATCCCTATTCTTTCTTCTGTGCCACACTCCATCAATTTGCACACCACCAAAATTCGGCGTAGAATCTTTCGTTCAAAAATGTTGATCATATTCTCATCCAGTTTTGTTAGGGTCCATGCCTCACTGGCATAGGTCAGCACAGGCAGAATCAGTGTGCGGTAGATTCTTATCTTTGTCTCTCGGCTCAAATTCCTTGATCTGAAGTGTTTGGCTAAACCGAAGTATGTCCTATTTGCAAGTAGGATTCTTCGCCTGATCTCATGTGCTGTTTCATTTTTTGAGTTTACTGAAGACCCAAGGTAGACGAACTCATCAACCACCTCCAAACCACAATTAGCTATCGGGTCAGACTGTGCAGCATTTAATCTATGAGCATTGGACCTTGATGATACCATAATCTTTGTTTTCTGCTTGTTTATAATCAGTCCCATACTATTTGCTGCCCCTCTCATGTTATTATATGCCTCCATCATATACGGGACTGATCTGGCTGCAATGTCAATGTCATCAGCATAAGCCAGTAATTGAATTGTCTTATTGAGCAGGATTCCTCTAGTGTCAATTTTGGAGTCTCGTATAGCTACTATAACTGTAATAACTATAGATAAAATAGATAATATTGTTATGCATCTTTATAAATTGGCGGAGCTTTGGACATATCAATGTCCATTCTTCGGGAAGAATATTCGAAGTATCCTTCCCAATAACTCTCTACCAACCATGCTATCTCTACCATGCTCAAGGAAGAAAAAGAAGAAGACAATTTTGGAAGACAATTTTTGACCACACAGATCTATCTGGGGTGAACATACCAAAAGTCTGAACCCCACACACTTTTCTTGTAACTTATAACTTCAACTTAACTATAACACTGACTTTATAACTTCTCAACAATAGGTGAAATACTATTTTTCAAAGCTAACAAGTAGAAATAGTGATTAATTGCTAATCAATTAGGTAATCAGTTCCAGTACAGAAGAAACTAGCCTATTGTATAAAGTTTCACTACTTGTAAAGTGTCTTTTTCAATTGATTTTGCTAAATGTGGATGATAGTGAAGATAAATTTATTGTTGGTTTTGCTCAATGGAGAAGTATCATTTAATTTATTTGTTCTAACCATTTTTTTCATAGAGAATGCCCTATGTGAGAAATGGTGGCGTTGGCAAGGCAGAGCCATTCTGGTTCAACTCAAAAGGCATCAGCATCTATGTGAATGAGTCTACTCCACTGTTCTACACGGTTGAAGGCAGAAGTATCTGTCTTATTGCGGATAATGAGGAACCCTATTTGCCAAGAGGTGGAATGATCCTTCAAGATAATATCTCAGTATTACAGAGTGATCCTAAGTTGCACAACCCAATTGACACATAACTCATAATAGTGGATTATTTTTAACCTTGACCTTGAATTAATGTAATTCAAATTGACCTTGAAAAGGTACCCTAACTCGAGTAGGTGGATTTGGAGAGTTCGGGACACCTTGGTCTTGTACTAACCAACCTAACATAATTTTAAAAAAATAAACTAACCAGGTAATTTGGAGGGCTCTTGAACAACCTTGATCTTGAACTTACTTGACTTGGAAAACAACCCAACCTGACTAGGCAGATTTGAAGGGCCTGGAACAACGTTGACTCCAACCAAACCTAACACAACTTTTCCTTGAAAGAAATAACCTCACCTAACTCAACCACAACTAACATTGCCTTCAAAAACTAACCTAACTTGAAAAAAATAAATGAGACATATGAAAGGATTTCTGTTCCTATAAACTATGCAGAGCAGATCACAACTTGCTCTCAACTCCATCTTTTCCAGAAATCAAACCTTTCATGAACATCATTGCCATTTGTTGTAGGCCCAACAGACAATATTCTGTGATGGTATTCTATGAGGTGCCCAGGAAGTTTCAAAATGTTCCACCAACTGGGGTATGAAACTGATAACATGTTATACAAAATCGATCTTTCTGAGCTAAAATGAAGCAATTCAAATTTTTATACTGAGGTACTCACAAATTGCAACCCCCCACCTTGTGATACATATCACAGGTTTTTTCCCTATCCAAAATGATAACAAAGTAATATTGGAGAAAAAACAAGTGAGTATGCCAAATATGTAAGGTGTCAGCAAGACAAAGCCATTTTCATTTAATTAATAAGGCATCACACATCTATTGTGATCAATCAGCATCAGCATTGTAACTGACATTGAAATGATCTATTTCAAAACATAAATATGAAACCTGCACAATAAAGAAGCATTATAGTTTCAATTTTGTTACAATGCCTCATGCAAGTTAATCCAGTTTGCTGACAGGTTTTTGGATCAGGTTAGATGAAATGAAAACTAATTCCTAAAATCAAAATTGAGTATTTGATTAAAAAATGGATGGCTAAGTTTGAAGGTTAGTCATGTATAGGCTGAGCCTTGCTGGGATTTGTACTGAAATGAGTTTTATATTGTGATAACTGAATTCAATTCAAATTCAAATTCAAATTCAAATTTATTGTTTTCATTTTTCATTACAATCAAATTTGATAAATCCATACAATTATAAAACTAGCTGCAAATAATAATCAGTGGATATAATGAATAACAAAAAAATTATATTTTAATAAAAAACCAAACCACTGTGATGCTGATTATCAGTTGGATGATACTGACGTATGATGTATGACGTTGGATGATATAGCTTCAACTGGATGATGGAGATGATCAAATTTGAAACTCCATGAAATAAAATTTATTGCAAACAATAATGTTTTACTACTCACAAAAAAGCAAGAAGCTTTCATACATGAGTAGGAGTTGAAAAAAAACACATTCACACACACAATCACACACAAGTATGTTTTTCAATCATAGACATATTTAATTTTCAATGAATATAGATATCAGTATCATATATACTGAATCACTAGTGTAATTTAATTAGTATGATTAAATTAATTGGAGCCTATAACATCATAAGAATAATTAAAAAAAAAAGAAATTTTGTATTTAAAAAGTAGGAAGTACAACAAAGAGGAAAATCACAAGGTTTTTTTAAAGAGAAAAGGAAGGGAAAATTGCAAAAGCTTATACATTCAAATTAGGAATCATCAGCCCACCACTCTAAAAAGGTTTTCTAACTTTATTGGTGACTGAAGCCATAGCCAAATTTTCAATTTATTGTAGAATTTCCTGTAATATCTCTCACTTCTAATTTCATTTGGTGGAAGATTAAAAAACTTGGGTCCGAGAAATAGAAAACATCTTTGAAATGTAGTGGAATTTGGCTTTGGGACTTTCAACATCAGTTGCATTGATTGACGTGTCACCCAATGATCATCTTCATGAATGGGTCTAGCTGAAAGTCCTATACTACCACTCATTCTGTAAAACAAGGATAACACCTTCAGCACATAGATGTATCTGAAAGGGAGGATTCCCAACAGTTGGAAAATTGGAAAGGTATGAGTCCTTCTATTCACACCATGAATAATTCTTACCACTGATTTCTGCAGTGTGATTAGGCTTTTAAAATGAGATAGGAAAGTAGATGCATAACAAGAGATTCCATATTCCAGTCGACAATTGAAAAATGCAAAATACATGACACGTGAAATACTCACTGGAAAGAATTGCTTCAATTGATGAAATCTTCTTAGCAAATATAATAGGTACATCTTGCTTCTCTGTATATGTAGATTCCAAGTCAGCCCATAATCAAGAGTTAGACTCAAATACTTGACAAAATCCAACTGCTTTATGACATCACAGCTACAATTTGGATGATTACAGCCAATCTTATGATACTTGATCGGGTCAGTAAAATGAAATGGAGCTGATAATGAAAAATTAATATAACAGGTTTTAGTAGCATTGAGTGCTAATTTATTACAATCAAACCAGCAACGTAGATCTATTAGGTCAAGCTGGATCATTTCCTGTAGTTCAATTTCACTTTTGGCAGAATATGCCAATGCTGTGTCATCAGCAAACGATGTTAAGGATCCATTGAATGTGTTGGAGAACAAATCATTGATATATGCTAAGAATAGAATTGGACCCAAAACCGACCCCTGAGGCACACCATACTCAATTGTTGCCAAGTCACTAGTACAACTACCAATTGACACATACTGCTCCCGGCATAACAGGTAAGACTTCATCCACATGTTGGACACTCCACGAATACCCGACATATATAATTTTTCTAACAGAATACTATGTTGCACTGTATCGAAAGCTTTTTTAATATCAAGAAATGAACCTGAGGTCCTTGATCTATGAGGCTGATTCATTCCATAATAGATGTCTGACATGAATTTATTTAAGGCTTGTTCTGTACTAAGTTTTTCTTGAAATCCGAACTGTACCTTATGAATAAAATTTATTTTCTTGAAAAATCTCATTATTCTCCTTTTTAGGAGTTTCTCCAAGAGCTTGGAAAAAACTGAAAGCAGCGAAATGGGCCTGTAATTCGATATCTCAGTCTTTATTCCATTTTTGAAAATAGGTATAACTTTAGCCACTTTGAGTTCTGAGGGAAATTGACCTTCTT
Source organism: Nilaparvata lugens (assembly GCF_014356525.2). Lineage (NCBI taxonomy): Eukaryota > Metazoa > Arthropoda > Insecta > Hemiptera > Delphacidae > Nilaparvata > Nilaparvata lugens. Next base: position 1,932,182 of record NC_052504.1, read on the forward strand.
GAAAACTGGCATTGAAAATATCGCATAAGACTGGTACTATAGATTTGGATAATTTTTTAATTAGGCTTGAATTCACATTATCAGGTCCTGGTGACTTACCATTTTTCATCATATTTATTCCAGTTAAGAGTTCATGATACGTGATGGGTTTAAAAAAAAAGGAATCACATGAATTAGTGTTCTTGAATCTACTGTTATAATATTCTGTAGTCAGCTCATCCGGATTATGAATGGAAAATATAATGTGACCAGGCATATTAATAAAATAGTCATTGAATTTATCTGCCAAAGCCTTTTCATCCTTGATAAGATCATCATTTTCACACTTTAAACTAATAGGTTTATTTTTTATAGAAGATTGACTGCAGTGATTGTTTATGATCTCCCATTGTTTTTTAACAGGAAAGGTCTTCAAATTGGCGAAAAATTTATATTTTTGCTGTTTTATTAATTTATTGATAAGATTTTTTTTGGAAAGGAAATTTAGTCTAAGTTGATCATTATGTGGATCATTTTTGTGTATTTTATAAAGTCTATCACGATGCCGAATTTCTACACAAATAGTTTCAGTCATCCATGGTTTCAAATGTTTACCACCACTATTAATATGTTTTGAATTTTGACGTTTCACAGTGCATTGTTTGATATAAGCCAGTAATGCATTAATAAACAAAGAGTACTTACCATCAACATCAGTACATGCAAATAAATTGCTCCAATCATGCTCCAAGAGTAATTTATATAGTTTTTTAATATCGAGGGTCTCTCTAATAGATGAAGCAGGATTTTTCACGTTACTTGACCTTGATAGTGAAACAGAGACGGCTCTATGGTCTGAAACGTGTGACTCTATAACTGCACTCTGAATACTATTTTTACTAAATTTAGATTTATAAAAAATATGGTCAATACAGGTTGAACTTGAAGTAGATATTCAAGTATCAATATCTATAAGTGACTGATAACCTTTAGAGTTCAACAATTCCAGGTATTCAAAAACACTCTGATTATTCAAATCATTTATATTTATGTTCTTGTCTCCTATAATTATTGTGTCGTTATTAACCCCTCCCATGTCCAGAAACCGGCCAAAGCTATCCAAAAAAACATTTACACTAACAGAATGCCATCTGTAGAGACTTAAAAGACTCATATTGTAATTGGAAATTTTAAGATGCAATAAGACAGAATCAGCACCCTCTATCCTCAAATCTTCTCGTGAACATGTAATCTCCCTTCCAGACAAGACAAAGATCGCTCGCTATTCCTGATGCTCTATTTCCATCACTTTCAGTAACATAGCTTTCATAACCATGGATATTAAAGGTGAATTTATCCTGAAACGGCTGGAACCAAGTTTCAGTCAGAACTACAACATCTGGCTTGTATTTCCAACAGCTTATGTAAGCTAGGAAAGAATCAAAATTTTTGTTCAAGCTTCTAATATTCTGATGCAAAACAGTAATATTCCCCCTGTCCGTCAGAAAGCAAGAGTTTACCTCTGAGATTTCCTCCACATATTTACACGCTTCAACCATAATCCAGAAATAGGTTAAAAAGTTTATTACATAGGCTTATATACATAAGAATAATTAGTGATACTTTTATGGTTTTGTAATAGAATTGGACTCAACACGAGCTTTATTCGACATTAAATATGTGTCTTAGTAACAGAGATAACAGATTATAAATATTACAGCTGTTTTATCATCACAATCTTCCCTCCTTAATATCAATCGGCACTCGTGGGGTATGGGGCGAGCTGGCGAAGTGAGACTGTCGATTCTCTGCCGTCGTTGTGGCGAACAAACGCATATTCAGGGTTACTCTCGATTAATTCAACTTTTTCAACTTGCGATTCTTGTTTTGAGTTTTTTGTCATCTTCTTCAACCATACTGGTCCAGGTGTCAATAGCCAGGTTGGTAATGGTTTTCCATTACTTGAGTTTCTTGCATGTAAAAACATCCGCTCATGTGGTGTGCAGTGGTGCTTGTGCATAATAGGGAACGAATAGAGTTAAGGGCATCGGGGAGAACTTGTTCCAGTGACTGTTGTTCAAACCTCTCGATTTTAGGGCTAGCATCACACTTTTCCATATAACTCCATTGTACCGTTCGACTTGCCCATTACCGGCTGGATTATAGGGCGATGTTCTGCTGCTGGCAATTCCTTTTGATAGTAGGAAATTTTTCAAAGCTGATGACATAAACGATGTTCCTCTATTGGAATGTATGTAAGACGGTACACCAAAAAGAGAGAATAGTGATGTAAGGTGTTTTATTACTGTATTAGTAGTCATGTCAGGACAGGGGAAGGCAAATGGGAATCTGGAATATTCGTCTATAAGAACTAAAATATACTTGTTCCTTGAACTTGATTGTAGTGGGCCTTTGAAATCCATATTAAGACGTTCAAATGGTCGAGTTGCTTTGATAAGGCGGCCAGTTCCTTTGGCATAGCGTGGTTTCATTTCAGAACATGTAATACATTTGGAACATACTTCTTTTACATCATCTATTGAATATGGTAAGTTCTTGTTTTGGTCCAATGATGGAGTCGAGTACTCCTGGATGACACAGGTCCTCATGAATTTTTATCAGTTTCTTTATATCTGTATGGCATCCAACAGTGGCACAGACTCTTGATAGTGTATCTGCTGGTATATTCTCTTTTCCAACTCTATAAATATATTGAACTTATATTCTGACAATTCAAGGCACCATCGTTGGATTTTGTCATTCTTAATCTTGCTGGTTGTTTATTACTAAACATGAATGAAACTGATTTCTGGTCTGTGATAAGTGTAAATTCTCGTCCAAGTAAGTAATGTCGCCATTTCCTGATTGATTCCACAATGGCATAAGCTTCTTTTTCCACTGCAGAGTGTCTAGTTTCAGATGTGGAAAGAGTTCTTGAGAAAAACGCCACTGGTCTCTCATTCTGTGTTAATACTGCTCCAATAGCGTAATCTGAGGCATCAGTTTCCAAAGTGAACGGGACTTTTTCATCAATGTGCACTAGAACTGCAGATCCTATTTCTTTCTTTAATGATTCAAATATATTCTGCATTCTTCATTCAACGGGAAGTGAGTATTATGCACAAGTGGATGGATTTTTTTTTGAAAATTCTTTTATCCATTTGGAGTAGTGTGCAAGCATTCCAAGGACACGCTTCAATTCTTTCTGATTTTTTGGAGCTGGTAAGTCAAGGAGTGGTTTCAATCGATCTGGATCGGGCTTAATCATACCCTGACCAATTTCGAATCCCAGAAAGGTTAAATTCTCCATAGATATTTTACACTTTTCTTCATTAATCGTGAGGCCATATTTTTCTGTTGCTCTCCAGAAATTTTCTAAATTTTCATCATGTTCTTCTTGGGTCCTTCCGCATACAATAATATCATCTAAATAGGCATAACATGATGTCAAATTTTCTTGTTCTATGATTTGATCAATCACTTTCTGGAAAGCAGCTACTCCATTCGTGACTCCGAACGGAATTCTTTTGAATTGATACAGTTTGTGTCCAACTTCAAATGCGGTGAAATGCCTTTCCTCAGGCAAGATTGGTATCTGGTGATAGGCAGATTCAGGTCAATAGATGAGAATATTTTATATTGCGCTACCTTATTGACTAATTCTTCCATTAGTGGTAGTGGATAGGCATCCAAATTCGTGAATTTGTTGATGGTCTGTGAATAGTCAATCACCATACGTTTCTTTTGGTTCTCTCTTGAAGTAACAAATGCTTGAGCTCTCCAAGAAGAATGACTATTTTCTATAATATATGAACTATTTTCTATAATACTGACTGTAACAATCAGTTCCATGGAAACTGCGTGAGTATGAAAGTAGAGGAAATCAAATTTCTAATTGAAAGTGGTAAATCGTGGAGATGTGATGGATGCACCAGAAACAAGAGACTCAGCATGTCTATGGATACGCCAATCAAAGAGGGACAAATCACCTTGGAGAAGTTAGCGCAAATGCTCACTAATGTGTCAGAGAACATTAAAAGTGTGGAGAAGAGCTTAGGAGATTCTATACAATCGTGTCACGAATCTGTCGGTGATGTACTCGAGAAAGTGAAAAAACAAGAAAGTCAACTCAAGGTGTGCCTGGATAAAATTGAGACACAATCTACCGAAATAATAGCACTAAAAAAGGAAAATGAAGAACTGCGTCGTGCCATCTCTGATATTCAGCAATATACAAGATCGAACTGTCTGGAGCTCCATAATTTCCCAGGAGGAAAATGAGGATCTGCTTGGTGTTGTGAAATCTGTTAGCAAAGCTTTGGGACATACAATAACCGACCTGCAAATAGACAATTGTCACCGTCTTCCAACTCGTGAAAAAGATAAAGTGCCACCAATTATAATAAAACTGACTAGAAGGATCGATAAGGAGGAGCTGTTAAAGCGAAGGAGGGTGATGAGGAACTTTTCAACGCGACACATGGACCTACCAACAGACATCCCGCTGTACCTCAACGAGAGTCTGTCGCCGGAGAACAGGAAGGTGCTAGCGCTGGCGAGAGCAGCCAAGAAAGAAAAGGACTACAAGTATCTCTGGATTAGGAACGGAAAAATTTTGATGCGAAAATCTGAGGGTCAACCGGTAATCTCATTGAGTTCAGTAAGTGATATAAGCAAACTATAATGATTACAAATGTACTAGTTTATTTAATAAAAGTTTACTAATTTTTGAAAAATCCACGAAAGTTAAAAATAAATGACCGACCTTAATGAACTATTCTGTTTAGTACAAAACATAAGAAGCTTAAGAGAAAACTTTGACCTTTTTTTAATTGAGCTTGAAAGTTATGCAAAAAAACCGCAGTGTATAATTTTAACAGAGATTTGGATATATAGTGATGAGTCTGAACTTTACCCAATAGATGGATACAATTGTTTTACAAATTGCAATGACAATTATAGAGCAGGTGGAGTAGCGGTTTATGTGAATAAAGAAATAACAGCAATAGCCGATAAGATAGTTCTAATCTCTGTAGATGCCTTAAAAGTTGACTTTATTTTTGGTAATGTAGAATAAGCCTTATCGCTGTGTATAGATTTCACAATATACCTGTAGATGAGTTCTTCAAAGAGATAAAAACTGTATTAGATAAGTTAGATAATGATAATTCTATCATAACAGGTGACATAAATATTGATCTGCTTGATAGTAATCGAGTATCAGATGAATACCAATTCATTATGTCAAGTTATGGGTTTACATCTTATGTTAACGAACCGACTAGAGTAACCAACATATCAACTTCATGCATCGATCACTTATGGTTTAGATACGTAACAACAAGGAATTCTTTCAATCCCTCCACAATTATAAAGAATTTACTAATCACTGATCATTATGCTATAGAGTTTTATTTTGAGAAAATGATTAAGAAGCGAATAAATCATTCACCCAATACTAATCACAATGAAAAGCAGAAAAAAATAAACGTTGAAATTCTTGCCAATAAATTAAATAAAATTAACTGGAAATGTGTCCTCGATCTTTCAGACGTAGATTTTGCTCTGGATAAATTTCTAGAAATTTTCAGTGAGTGTTTGGAAATAGCATGTACAGGAGAAAGTAATAAAAGGAAAATATTTACACAACCACCACATAAACCATGGCTCACTCCCTACTTGCTAAACCGAATAACAGTTAAAAATCGCTTATACAAAAAAACCACAAAACAACCATATAACGAGAACTTGCTAAATTATTATAAAAGGTACAGGGATAAACTCAAGAAAGAAATACAGGAATCCAAAAATAAATATTTTCGCGAGACTCTAAACAATTTGAGGGGAAACTCTAAGGAGACTTGGAAAGTAGTGAATACGCTATTAGGAGAAAATAACAGGAGAGAGCCAGTTAAAAAAATGAGAGCAACAAATGGAGAGACTCTCCTAAACGAGAATCTAATTGCAAATGAGCTTAATAATCACTTTATCAGTATATACAGCGCTAAGAATACAAAAAAGCTAAATATCAACGATTATAACAGTTATAAAATGCTTTTTGACAAACCAATTCACCATTACCATTCAATGTTTTTCACACCAATAACTAATTTAGAGATAGAAGGAATTGTACTCTCAATGAAATCCAGAAAATCTCCAGGCTATGATAATATAAGAATTGAGCTAATTAAAAATGTAATAAAATCGATCTCTAGCACCCTTGCTCACATATATAACCTCAGTTTGGAGACTGGTGTGTATCCAAAAAAATTAAAAAATGCAATTGTAGTACCAATTTTCAAATCTGGGGATAAAGAAAATCCAAACAACTACCGACCTATCGCTCTTCTCTCAGTATTTGCAAAAATCCTAGAGAAAGTTGTCAGGATAAGATTAGTAAGCTTTCTAACCAAACACAGTTTTTTCAGCAAAAATCAATTCGGGTTTCAAAAAGGACTAAGTACAGAGGACGCCATGCTTAAATTTATCTCTGAAATATATAATGGAATAAACAATAATAAGAAATGTGCCGGCCTCTATTTGGATATCCGAAAAGCGTATGATACTGTGAATCACGATATATTGTTGGGAAAATTGCAAGACTCAGGAGTTAGAGGTGTATGTAATAATTGGTTTAAAAGCTTTCTAAGTAATAGGTCACAACAGGTGAGGATTGGGGATTCGCTAAGCGAGCTAAAACTTATAGATACAGGGGTAGGTCTGCCTCAGGGGTCCGGTCTATCAGCTGAGCTGTTCCTTGTGTATGTTAATGATCTTTGTAACGGCAACTTTGAGGGATCTGTCACAGCCTTTGCCGACGACACAGCACTGAGTTACAGTGCAGATGATAGGGGTCAGTTGGCTCAGATGATTAGTGAAGATTTGAAGAAATTGAATTTATGGCTGCAGGTGAACGCCCTAGAACTGAATGCCAGTAAATCCCACATAATTGTCCACAAGCTGAGGCCTGAAGGAAATGATTTAATGAATATATCATTTCATTCAAATGAATGTGATAGTCCAATAAACTGCACCTGTGAAAAGATTTCAGAAGCACCCCAAGTTAAATATCTAGGTATTATAATTGATTCCAAGCTTACTTGGAACCAACAAATAATTAAATTGAAGAGGGAACTTACGTGTGTATGCAGAAAATTTTACTATATAAGAAATTTATGCCCCGAATATGTCATGGAATCGCTGTACTATGCACTCGTAAACAGTAGACTACAATATGGAATAGCGGTATGGGGAGGAGCTTATTTTAATAACATTAAACCTCTTGTCACCGGGCAAAAATACATATTGAGGACCATAGACAGAAAACCAAGATTATTTAGCTCTTTGCCAATTTTCAGAAAATGGGGATTTCTACCACTAAGGTATCTGTATTTCTTCAAAGTATTGTCAATTTTCTTTTTTAGAAGTGGACAAGTGAACGTTGCTAACCGCGAATATTATCTCCGATCCGCAAGTAATTTAACCAGACCAAGACCACACAAAGAAATCTTTAAACGTTTTTATTTATTATAGCCCCAAAGTATACAATGAAATTCCAATTAGCATAAGGCAGCAAAAAAATCCGAGAAGTTTCAAGTTTTTTCTGAAGAATTGGTTATTGGAAAAGCAGGATGTTGAAGTGTGGTTTAGAGATCTCAGATAAAAACTTAATAATATTGCAATAGAAGTATAGTTACAGGTCATTTAAAGAAATCTATTCAATGTGTGAAATATTCAAATCTAAGCTTAGTAGGTATTTGTTTCTGTTTGTGATGTAAATAGATATTATTATTCAAGGTAAAACAACCCAAGTTGGAGAGTGTAGATATAAGTGATTAAGTGCCCTAAGATTGCTCTAGAATAGATAGATGGCAAGGGATACGTTAAGTTGAATTTTTCACCTTATGATGAATGGATGTAAGTGGAAGAGTAATTATATTGTTTGTTTTTAAATAGAGAAGACAAGTTTTGTTGATTCTAGTGCCTAACAGTTTTCTTCGCGACAGGGATGTAGTAATTATTATTTATAGGTTTATAATTTTTCTAAATGACTAAAACTATTTGCTGGTAACTCCCATAAAGGAATCCTCGGGAGTACCTAATTTCTCTGATAAGGAAGCAATTGTATGATTATTATAGCCACAAAATCTGCATTGAATCTTCTTTTGGTAAGAATTACGGACTAAAGTCGTTTTCTCGGTATTTTTATTCTCGTTTGCTAGGACTGTGTTAACATATTCTGAACTGGTTTCGTATTCTTTAGCAATGTTTTCAGCATTCTCTAACATTCGTGCTTGTGAGATAGCGTCTTGCAAAGTTAGCGATTCATTTCGAAAAGATGTTGTCTGATTTTCGATGATTCTAATCCGGAGATGAACGCGTCTCGGATATATTCACTTTTGTTATCGTCAGCCGTGACTGCTTGAAAGTTACATGGTAAACTTAGCCGTTTTAGTTTATTATAGAATTGATCAATTGATTCTCCATGGGTTTGTTTGCTTTAGATAAGCAGTAACGTGCATGTACTACATTTTGAGGTTTTATAAAGCTTTCTTCAAGAGTGTTATAGCTTCTTCAAATGATATACAATTGCAAATACTTTCAAAAATATTCGGTGACACATAATTGATCAAAACATTCAATTCATCCTTTTTCGGGATTGAACTGTTTTTTAAGAAGTTTAAAAATGTTACCTTCCAATGTCTCCACGTTTTCGGTGCTTCATCTGAATCTTGGTCAATCGATAAAACTGTTGGTTCAGTATTTTTCCAAGCATTTGGTTTTGCGAATCGTTTTCTCCTTCACTGACTAAATCTTGACGTTTACTCGTTTTTCTTTCGGACCATTTATTTATTTTAATGTCGAATAAATTGTAATAGAATTGGACTCAACACGAGCTTTATTCGACAATAAGTATGTGTCTTAGTAACAGAGATAACAGATTATAAATATTACAGCTGTTTTATCATCACAGGTTTGATGGACATTCATTCTAGCAACATTCATACTGTAATAATCTAAGGGAAAAAAGTAAAAAATTCCATAAGTACACATTCCAGATCAAGACGAATCATAAATGAGAACCAACCATTTTAATTCACTGTCTCATGGCAAATAAAGTAATATGTGACACATGACAAAATAAAGTAATTAAAATTAATGAAAAATGAGTGAGGATGTTCATCATAAATGATGGTTAACAGTGAGTGAAAAAAAAGACGAAAATCAATTCCATGATTCGAGAAAAAAAAATCTACATATTTCTCCTATAATAGTCACAATCCTGAGAATAATTCCCATTACCAAAGATTTGATGAAAAATGCATGAACTGATTGGATTAAAATTATAGAAAAAAGTTATGAAGAATGCATGAAGTGAATGATAAAATCATGTGGAATAGAATATTCTTATCCAATTAATCATCAAAATGGAAAAAAAAATTAAATCTCATTCATTAGGGTTTTCCAATAATGTTCTCATCAAATTAATTATTGCTTATAAGTTAGAAATATAATAAATTATAATAAGTTAGAAATAAAGCACATCATTAAGAGTCTGAATAAAAGTCTGTTTGAGTTTTTCAAGAGAATGAAGTCAGCACTATTATTACTCATTGTACAGTATCATTATCATTATTAAAATAAACGAAAAATAATTAATTCAATATAATTAGAAAAAAATTGAGAGAAATAATAGTCTGATCATTATTTTTCCCTCTAAAAAAAATGCAACTTCACATAAAGAGTAAAAATCACTTATACTTTGTATAATGGCACTTTTAGTAGTATCATCTTTTTCACAAAAACATTGCCATTTTTGAAACAAAAACGTATTTGAAAAGTTTTTCTTTTTGTAGCAGTTTCCCTTTTTGAAAAAGTTCTCTGTTCAATAGAGACATACTTTCGTTGATATAAAGATTATTTGTATTACCACCCCAACCTAGGTCACTCATTGTCACTTTCCCTTTCAAATTCTTTGTAGTCATAAACAATTGTTGTCCAAGTTCTTGTTGAATTTCACAATAATTTGTGGAGGAAATGATTTCGCTGTGTCATTTTCGAGAGTCTATGACAGTTATCTATCATCTTCTTTTTGAAGTTAAATCCTATGTGCTGGGAGATTTTTTGTAGGATATTGAAAATATCTTCACCGTTTTCACAGGGTATACCAGCAATATTATACAATTTTTACGAGTATATTGTTGCATGGATGCTAGTTCCTTGTTTACTTTTGATAGTTGGCTCTTCAAAGTAGTAACCTCATTTGATGCAACACTTATATCACTAACACAAGAGTTCAATATCTTTTTCTGATTTAATATGAAGTTTTTATTTTCATTGATCCCAGCAAAACAGTTCTCAATTGATGAAATCATATCATTTTGTTTAGTTTTAATTGCTTCAACGTCGGATTTGATTGTTTTGATAACGTTCATGATAATATCCAGCTTACTGCCAAAACTAAACTATTGACGTTCACTTCACTGTTACCTGCACTTACGGGTTGACTGCTGTTATCTTCTTCATCCGTAGCCGACTTCTTATCTGCAGCAACAAATTCCCTTCCCTTATTTCTCCCATTCATTCATTCTTTTGCTTTTTTTCGTCCCACTGCATTTTTCTCTTCTTCATTTATCTTTTTTATTCCACTCTATCTTTTGTCTTCAATCATTCCTATTTCTATCTTCTTTTCTATTTTTCTTACTATGATCTCATCCTTTCATTCTTGTGTCATTTGCAGATGAGCTACTATTGCAGTACACACTGTGCAACTTTGACAATCCACGCCAGGCATATGACTACAGCGTTGACAACTTTTTTGATCGCCCAGCAGCTTTGCCAGATCGTCGCGTGGTTGAGTTCCCAGTTTGGGCAACCAAGGGGCACTACAGTTGGAGTAATAAAAAGGTCAATCAAACAACTGTGCTGCAGTTTGCCAAAGACATCATGATCCATGGATTCAACTATAGCCAAATGGAGATATCGGACAATGGGGCCAGTTGCTATGGGACTACTGTTTTCAACACGTGAGTTCTTTTGTCAGACTAGAAAAGACAAAGTTTGTTGTTGGTTTGGTGTAGCTGGTTTTGGAAAACATAGATGGTAGGTGGATGTCTACAGTGGTAGAAAGGCCTTCAGGAATTAGTTTAATATTGTGAAATGATAACTGATTTGAGGGTGATGATTTGCTCTTTCAGCTGTTGAAGCTCATGTCACAGTTCTCTTCCACATCTTTTTTGAAAAATCAAAATTCCGAGACTGTTAGTTTTAAAAGTTCCATGACTTTGATTTCTTGAGGTATAAGTAAAGCAGAAAAGTCAGGTTGATGGTTAGCTTCCAGTGTGAAGCTATGTCATGTAACATAAGCACCATGGAGCATGGGTGAAAACAGTTTGATTGGTGTTTGACAGTAAAATGTTTTTATCATAGTCAGCTGATCAGTGGCATCAATTGGACCAAGATCTCTACTCTGATCCACTTGTTGAGTTCCATTATAACAATGAAAAATTAGGTTACAAGTGTCTAACTTGACATTTTGTGGTAAAGTTTTGGCTGGTAACAATTGAAGAACATATAAGAGTAGAAATTGTTAAGAGTAGTTATTATTGAGATTATAAAAGATTGTAATAATAATTGGTAGACCCATCATCCAGTTAGCTACTACTATCGATATGAATTATTTGCTTTATTTTTTCCTGTTCAATCATGTGAATAAATCAATATTCCAATTTCTCTTTGTTCAATGTTTCACAGATCATTATTCCCTGACATGAAGATGCTCACTACACAGCTGAAGGGTATGGGCTTCAGGACAACCATGAGGACTCATCCTTTTGTGGATGAGGAGTGTATGGAGTATGGCCCTCTGAAAGACAAGGGATATTTTGTGGTTAATGAGAGGAATGAAGTTGGCATGCATTGGTGGAGAGAGGAGAGATGGCATGATTGGGAGAACAAGAAAGGCTTGATTGACTTCACCAAGCACAGTGCTCAACAGTGGTTTGTAACCAAACACAGGAAAGTTTTGGATGACTATGGAATTGATGGGTTCAAGATTGATAATACTTTCAACACTGTTGGAAATGGCTGGTTGTCAAAGGTAAGTCAGTGTCAAATTTGGTTAAATTATATTATTATTAGCTCCATTCTTCCAATTATATATGCTAATGTAATTCATAGCTACTGATCATTGATCAAACATTATGAAAGCTCACTTTGAATTTACTGGTCGAGTGGATAATAATAATAGAGTGAAGAAAAACAGTATAATGTATTTAAAGGCACCAATCTTATCACCTAATATTATTATTCTCTTTTTAGGAGGCCCGTCTGAATTGCCCAGTGGAGAAGCAGCCACACTGCTACATCCAATCATATGTGGAGACTTTGGCAGAACTTGGACCAATACCCGAGACGCGTGTCTCCTTCAGAACACAACGACATGCTATGTTTGTGCGCATGCTTGACAAGGTAAATATCAGCAGTATAGCAGAATATCATATTTATCTTGTACAAATCTTAAACTCTGGAGAAAAGTGAATCATTTGCTTATGGAAAGGAGTAACAGACAATTCTCTCTCCTATCTGAATGGATTACATCAGAGTATAAAATTCACTGTAGAGGTAGAACAGGATTGTGTATTGGATTTTCTAGATTTAAGAATAGATCATAGCACTGGTTTTCTCAAGTTTTCTATTTTCAGAAAACCAACCCATACTGATGTTATCATTCCTCTTCATTTTGTCATCCTATTCCTCACAAACTTGCTGCTTTCAATAGCGTGCTCACCATCATGATTTTGATATTGAGAGCACTAAATTGAACAGATAGCTGTCACAAATGGGTATGAAGAAAGTATGGTGGATAGATTATTGAGTAAAATTAACACACAAATTTCTAGCACACAATCAATTCTAGCTTTGTAGGCTCAAACTGTGAGGAGAAGACTTGGATAGTAATCTCATATTTAGGCCTTGTATCTGATAAGATAGGTAGGGGATTGAAGAGGAATGGATTTCATGTTGCTTTCGAGACCAAACCGATTTTAAATAGTCTATTTAGCTGGAGTAAAGACAAGATTGATATTTGGGATAAAAGTGGGGTGTAGGCCTACAAACTAAAATGTGGTGATTGTAATGCTTGTTATGTTGGTCAGACAGGTAGAAGTCTCAAAAGTAGAATCAAAGAACAAATAAGAGATTGGAATAAACAAAATGGGGAATCTAACTTTGCAGAACATTTGATAACAAATAATCACAAGTTCACAGTTGAGGAGAATTTTGAGTTTCTGCATGTTAATAACAAAGGGAGATCTTTGAATATTCTAGAGGCTTTAGAAATAACTAGAGTAGTTAAGGAAACTTCCCAGTATAGTTTGAATGACCAGATTCATTTCAACAAATACAAAACTACGAATTTAGTTTTATCATAACATTGTTAGCATACATTGGTAAATAGATTCTCCATTTACATATTTGTTTCATTATCTTTCACTTGTTTCCTTGGTTCTTAATTTGTACTGAAAGTAAATTTCGTTATCATGACGAGTCTGATGCTTAAGCCGCCATTTTGTGACACCATTAAGTGGGAGGAGACTGTCTAGCTGGGCCAATGGCAAGTGTTAATGCCCTTGACCAATAGCAGTACTTGCCTACTAGTATAGATTCTGCTGCTATTGTATTTAGTTTATCAGAGATTGACAATGGTGCAATAACCGAAACTGGTCTTTCTAAGTATCAATAAATCTGTGGTTTTTTGACAATTTCTTAGTCTTTTTCATTCAAAAGTGGATCAGTCTATCGATATCTACTAATACTACTAGTCAGCCTATGGATAATTATCTACTACATCACCTGGACTACTAATGTGGAGATTGGAGAAATGTATGAAGATTGGTGAATATAATACACAAACTGAAAAAACTTGACAAAAACTAATGGATTTATTGTTGATAGAGGATTATCAGTTCAAGCACACTACTTGGGCAATACATGATAATTTATGAATTAATATCAATAGTGTGGGAATTCTGATCAATCCTTTATAGAATATTGAGAAAATGAACAATGTTCCTTGCATTTCAATTCCCATTTACACCAGAGTTGTTTCTTGGGTTTTCAGCAAATTGTGGTGATTTGTTGCCAATTCCTTAGGAGGAATGGCAACTTCTGCATTATGTTATCAACAAAATGTATTTTCAACAACTTTTTTGGAAACTATATCTGAAAAATGTAGCAGTGAAAACTGTTCCCACTGACTCTCTACTATTTGTTTGTTTCTATTGGTAGATGTTATTATTTTCTTATTTACAATTTTTTTTTACTAGTTATGCATTCGTTCCCCTTGTAGAGTAATGCTCTCCATTGCTGTGTATGTTGTTTACAAATTTGTTTGTTGATCAGAATTGGAGAGATGACAGCATTCGCAACGTGATCACATCAGTGTTCGTGCACAATTTGCATGGCTACCCATTTGTAATTCCTGATGTGGTCGGTGGCAGTAGATGGGGTGGATATGGAGTCACCAAAGAAATTTTTATCCGCTGGCTACAGGCTATCTGCTTCATGCCTGTCATCCAGTTCTCTACAGCTCCATGGGACTTTGATGAGCAGGTCAGTAATTATTTAACTTGTGCTGAAATTTGAAGAAGACTAGGCAAGAGAACCAATATTTATGAGTTATCAATTGTATTCGTTTTTTTGAGTTCTCCCATCTCTTTCAAGAACTTATCAATAAAGAATGTTCACATTTGTTGCAGAAGCTCAGCTGCAGTGTAAGTATGTTGTATTGGGGGAGTTTTGAAATTCTGCCAGAGACTTGCCCAAGAAAACAAAATGAACAGAAATCATGTAGATCTATCAAATAGAGGTTCCACAGAGGCTTGGCTAGAGTCTAGAGAGTCAAGATTCTGCAAAAGGGTTTCCAGGGATGACTGAATTCCTTGTTTGGGAAATACTGGTGCTGCTTTTGAGGGTTCCAATTCTACAGTCTTTTAATGCATTCTTCTAGATTTTTCAAGTATATTAGAACTTGAAAGGGAGAAATTAATATTTTCTATTACATTACAAAATACATTAAAAATGCACATTTCATTCACATTAAAAATGATACTCATATGCCAAATTCAGCTACTTAGTTGATATAAACTTTTTTGACAACTGAAGAATAGGGAACATTCATTTATATTTGGTACAGAGGCTCATTTAGGGTCTGAATTTATAGAAAATGCTCCAAATTTTTGTCAGTTGTATAACCAAAATCAGTGATATTATGAGCAAATTCAATGTAGAATCTATGATTTTCCTCTGTTCCACCTTTTGTGGGACACCCTGAATATATGTGGATCATGGTATCACTGCAGTGTTACTGCTCAACTCATACAAAGAATCAATGATATTATGTGATTTATATTGATAAATTGATTTTTTGACTTTCAGACAGTTGAGATAAGCAAAGAGTTGACAGCGCTGCACTACAGATATTCTGGAGTTATTCTGGAACTGATGCAGCGTAGTGTAGACACAGGAGCCCCCCTTAACACCCCCATCTGGTGGGTGGACCCTGAGAATGATGTAGCTCATAAAATCGATGATGGTGAGTTTATAATATCAAATTTATTAAATCCAACAAACGAAACAAAATATACAACTACTGTTCACTCTGTGAGTGGGTTTGAATTACCTTGATATCCCAAGGTCTCAAAGGACAAGGTCGACCAAAGGTCAAGGCCACTCAAAGGACAAGGTCGACCAAAGGTCAAGGTCACTCAAAGGACAAGGTTGACCGAAGTTCAAGGTCACTCAAAGGACAAGTTCGACCAAAGTTCAAGGTCACCCCAGGGTGTGCCAGACTTCTTCAAGCAATGCTTGTGCTGAGGGATAAATCCCTCTATCAAGTAAATTCAAATTTGACTAGTAAAATTATTGAACTGAACTCAAGTCAATCAAATATTCCCTTATTGAACTTAAGCAAATCATGATATTTCACTCATTTTTATTATCCTTATAGTTCACTATTAATATTTCCAAATTATACAAGTATATAACCGTTCATCAGAGATTAATTCAATTGCTGTTGACTCATTGAAATAAACAGATTAACAATATTCAAAAAAGAAGATAATAATTCAATGAACAATAATTTGAATAGAACTAATTGTAATAAAAGTTGCAGGAAGAACACCTTAATGTAGAAAAGTAGCTATTGAAAAGGCTAAATACACAGTAACCATACCATAGTCCTGAATTTTGTTCTTTTTTCATTAAAAAATCAATGTTAATTCATTAATTATTCTTTTATTGATTTAATGACACACAATTACTTTTTCAAATAATTTGGTGAAGGATCAACAGGCACAGCCCAAAACGGTTCCTTCTTCGAATTTTTATTCATTAAAATAGCCCAGGAAATAGGCTATGTTTTCTCCACTTCATAAAATTTAGTCCAATTTCCTGACCAAACACCTGAAACAAGAAATTTCGAATTTAAATTTATGTTCCTTTATTAATGATTTCCAATTCAAGTAGGTAAGTGAGTAGGCCTATGTCTGAGTGTACTATTATGGCACTAAAGGCCTAGATATTCTTATCTCTATTTCATTATATTTTATTTATTATCTTTGCTCTCTCATTTAATGAGCTGGAAACAAATTGGAAAATGGGCACATGTATAGAATTATTGAGATTCTTCGCATAAAATCGCTCGTTTTGTAATTAATCAAAAATAGCAACTGAAGCATACAGACTTGAGCACCACGAACGTGCAGATTTCACTTTTCACCAGCTTATAAGTTTACTTAGACTTACTTACATTTTTCCAAGTTTATTATAGAGTAAAATGTACTTGTACAGAATACGTAAGAGATATAAAACAGTAAGATACTAATATAATAAGCTTATCAAAAGAGAAATGCATTTGTTCATAGCATGTAAGTCTGTACGCACCTTAAAAAAGAATAGCTATCCTGATGTGCAATATTTCTTAGAGGCGTCTCAAGATGCGCGGCTATAGCAGGCGTGTTGAGAAGCGTGGTCAGGCATGTCGAGAGGCATGGTTAGAGTTGTCATGTACATATTTATTTATATTTATATATTTATTTATATTTCAATATTTCGACGATTCAAGACAAAATTGAGAAAAAGAAGAAGTTTGGGAAATAGCTTGTTTCTCATTCTCTAACCATTGTATTTTGACGATTTTATACAAAATCAAGAAATAGAAGTTTTGGGCAATACTGTCTCATGTTTTTGACCATTGTGTTGTTCACTGTATTCAATATTAGAAAGCAAATTTATTTGGTTGACATCATCTATGTTTTGTATTTTGTTGGCAGAATACATGCTGGGTGAAGACATCCTGGTGGCTCCTGTTCTGGAAGTGGGAGCTACAGCAAGGGACATCTACCTGCCACAGGGTTACTGGAGAGAGGAGAATCATCGCCACAGAGTTTTTGAGGGTCGCCAGTGGATCAAAAACTACCCCGCCGGTCTGAAAATTCTTCCCTACTTCACGAGGGTGCACGAGTATGCTCTCAGTTCCGAGCAGAAACGGAAAATACACCGACGTGATAAAATAGAACTCATTACTGTCTAGAATTTATTAATTTAACTTGACTATTCAAACATAATTTCAACTCATTACTGTCTATAGTCTGTGAAAATTAACTTCAGACCTGGAGGAATATGCAGCGCAGAGAAATGGAGGGAGATCAGCCAATTACAGTGATGAATAGAGTCATAGGTAGGAGCGCAGTTGCCAATTTGTCAGTCATCTGACAGCTCTCATACAGGCAACTTCGCATGTGTAGCATGAGCACATGAACAGTCACTAGAAGATGGAGATCGCTGACCGCTTCAAAACGGCAACATCGCGCCTCTGTATCCCTCCCGCTGTATGCTTTCTCTGCTGCGCATGCCCATTCCAAGTCGGAAGTAAATTTGCACGGACTATAGAATTGATTGAACTTGTGTATTGAAACTTAATATCAACTCATCACTGTCTAGAATATTGATGAAGAACTTGTGTATGAAACATGATTCAAACTCATTACTGCCTATAATTGTTGTGAATTCAAACATGAGTTCAACTCATTGTCTAGAATAGACCTTGTCTATTGAAACATGTAATTGATTGATTTTTCATTGTCCTGACAAAATAAAACTGAATTTATTGGATTTGTTTTGATTAATTCCAACTCATTACTGTCGATAATTGATAGAGCTTTTGTATTGAAACGTAACTTCACCTCACTACTGTCTGGAATTTATTCAAATAGTGTATTCAGACATGATTTCAACTCATCAATGTCTAGAATAATTTATTATTGAACTTAAGTATTGAAACATAATTCCAACTCATTACTATCTAGAATTGATAGAAAATTGCTTATCAATTCTTTATTGAACGAATTATTTCAGAATATGATAGCTCATTTCTGTTTTATTAGAAATTAGAAAAAAATTCATAATAAATAGAGTTAGAGTAATATAAATTCGAGAATTTACCTATTGCTACATAGGTTACTGATGATAACTGATAATACATTCAGTAATGAGCCAAACATCATAATGATTATTGTCTAGGTTATACTGTACCTGAATCGATGAAAATCGTGTGTTTATTTTGAGAACATGTTTACATTATTCATCTTATCATAATTATCATAACGGTGTTTATTCAATTTAATTGATAAGTTCAATTTCTATAGTAGGGTGCAAATTATAGTAGCAGTGAAGGAAGATGGGAGAACACTGTTGCCGATCCTCTGCCTTGTCTCTGCCTTCTAAAGAGGATAGATGATACTTATATACGTCTGGTGTGATATTAACGGATTATTCCTGTTAGAGATAATCAATAATATTCTACTCACCAAGAAAGTATATCTAAATAATGAATTTGAAAAATTTAAATTCAAAATGTTTTTGGTGCCATGAACAAATACATGTTATTGACAAAGCCAATAGGTAAACATTATACATTATACAATTGAGAGTATATCAAATCAATCTTATTCCCTCGAAATTCATACAAAATATTCACAAAAGTATAAAACGACAAGTTACGAGTGAACAAGATACTACTATAGAGAAACAATAGCGTAAGTAGATATCCCATGAAAATGTACATGAAAAAGTCAAAAACTAAAAACTAAGTTTTTAAAAATTTTGCGCTAAAAATTGTGTTTATGTCGCAACTTTTACTGTTATCTCAAGCCGATTATTGTCGATTTTTACTGTTTTGACCAGGTAAGAGGGTATGAACGGCACAATATGAGAGACTACCAGCGTCATAAAGCTTCACAGGAAAGAACTACGTGGACTATCAGCTTGAGATAACAGTAAAAGTTGCGACATAAACACCCTATACCATGGGATATCTACTTATGCTATTGTTTCTTTATGATACTACTCACAAAAAGCACAGTATGTTACTGGACTCTGTCTGTATATGATTAATCATATTTCTTCATTGTTAAAAGCGATCTGGCAACGTTGCAGAGCTACAGAAGAATAACATTATAGGTTTTGTCAAATTATAGACAAGGATAGCACCAATGTTAATCAAACATTGCCATTATTGACCGAGCGATGTGAGATCTATGATTCAATTCGTCGGTTTTGCAGTTCTCTTTTATTTATGTTCTTTTAATTATTATCTTCCCTTGACCTTCCTCTACTTTTAACTCGGGTTGTTAGTATTTCTTACAGGAAATTTTCTTTGGTGATAGTAGTTGTTTAGAATACAACTAATTGTTGTTTATATATTTTAAAAATAAAATAGAACTGCAAAACCGTCGACTTGAATCATAGATCTCACATCGCTCGGTCAATAATGGCAGTGTTTGATTGACATTGGTGTTATCCTTGTCTATAATCCAACAAAGCCTATAGTGCTATTCTTTTCTTTCAACCCAATCATGCATTGGCTGTTTTTTTACTATCCTTGCCCTATTACCATAGGTAAGGAAAGTATTGCTTTCCGAAAAAAATTAAGGTACCTCAATTTGTAAATTTCAATACGTTTCAAGTTCCCCTGAGTCCAAAGAAGTGGTTTTTAGGTATTGGTCTGTATGTGTGTGTGTGTGTGTGTGTGTGTGTGTGTGTTTTTTTTGTGTGTATGAGTGTATGTGCGTCTGTGTACAAGATATCTCATCTCCCAATTAACGGAATGACTTGAAATTTGGAACTTAAGGTCCTTACAATATAAGGATCCGACACGAACAATTTCGATCAAATTCAATTAAAGATGGCGGCTAAAATGGCGAAAATGTTGTCAAAAACAGGGTTTTTCGCGATTTTCTCAAAAATGGCTCCAACGATTTCGATCAAATTAATACCTAAATAATTAGTTATTTATAAGCTCTATCAACTGCCATACGTCCCATATCTGTTAAAATTTGAGAAGCTCCGCCCCATCTTTGCAAAGTTTGATCTTAGATTCCCTATTATCAGGCTTCAGATACAATTTGAACAGGAAATTCCAAGTAGAAAAGATTGAGCATGAAAATCTCTACAATTATTAATGTTCAGTAACATTTTCACCTAAAATTGAAAATAAGCTCGAAATTCGAGAAAATGTGATTATTTCAATTGCAAACTGTTGGCAACTGTTGATTCTATTGAATAATTCACTATGAAGAGATAGCAGACCTCGTGTGTTTCCAGCGTTATTGTCCTGTCACCAGCTGGTTCAGATCTTTGAATAGTAGTAGACATGAGATGCGCGGGAACACTAGCGTCAGGTGATCAATTCTCGTAACGGCAAGGAAAGTTGTGTGAGTGCGCCACACCA
Source organism: Nilaparvata lugens (assembly GCF_014356525.2). Lineage (NCBI taxonomy): Eukaryota > Metazoa > Arthropoda > Insecta > Hemiptera > Delphacidae > Nilaparvata > Nilaparvata lugens. The sequence goes on from NC_052504.1 coordinate 1,952,952, forward strand.
CATTTTTCATACTGATATCTCGCCTACACAATACGACAGGACAAAATTTACTCTGATGGACAGTATTAGAGGAGGCTGTGGTTTATAACCGCGTGTGGTCTACTGTTCACATGATTACTAGTAAAATAATCTTCACTCTTGAAAATAGTGCTCACATATTTGCTTGCTTATTTCTATTTTATTAATATACAGAGTGTCTACGAACTCCCTACCAACACTATAGGGCATTGTTCCTGAGTTTAAAATATATCTAAATATCATATTTAAATTGTCCGGAAGTCTCCAGTTACTCACACAGCGACCATTTTGTTTTTTCACCTATTATTTTTCTTTTCTAAATAATGACTAAATATACGAAATTGAAATTTTGCACAATAATTTATAACAACTAGACAAATCTACGAAAAATTATTATAATTTTTCAAATTCATAAAACAAAATGGCGGCCATTTGAAATTTTGTTTCTAAGATAACTCAGAAACCGTTGGTTTTACAAAACCTTTACAAGAATATTTTTTTTTAGTAAATTTAATTACCTATTGATTGGTACCAGATTTGTTAACATCAAACCAATATTAACTGAGATATGGCAGCTTTAATGGCTGGCGACCACTGAAAGTTTGTTGCAGTGCAAACCAAGGCATGCTGATAGAGTCGCCTCAATGATGCAACAATCTCTATTTGCATTGCATGTTAATAGTAAGCGATTTTAAATAATAAGATAACGTTAAATAACCCTATTAAGGTGGATCACCAACCACTAAAGCTGTCATATCTCCGTCAATATTGGTTCAATCTTGAAAAATATGGTACCAATCAATAGGTGACTACATTCACTGAAAAAAGTTGTTCATGTAAAGGTTTTGTAAAACCAACGGTTTCTGAGTTATCTAAGAAACGAAATTTTAAATGGCCGCCATTTTGTTTTATGAATTTGAAAAATTATCATAATTTTTTTGCAGCTTTGTCTAGTTGTTGTAAATGATTGTGCAAAGTTTCAATTTCGTATATTCAACCATTATTTAGAAAAAAAATAAGAAGTGAAAAAATCAAAATGGTCGCTGTGTGAGTAACTGAGGACTTCCGGACAATTTAAATATGATATTTAGATATGTTTTTTATTCAGGAACAATGCCCTAGAGTGTTGGTAGGGAGCTCGTGAACATCCTGTATAACCCCATCGATTCTCCTGGTAATTTCTCAACTCCCCTTGTTGTTATTATAGCCTGAAATATGACAAACACGTACACGATCGTCAAGATATTGGTTCCCCTTCAAAACATCAATTATAATTATTTTCTGTAAGTAACTGGCGATATATCTCAATTATCACATCTCACAGTGAGTGATGACACTTCTAGTACCACTGTAATGTTCTCGTTATTGGTGTAGAGGGGGTAAAGAAGTGGCGAAGTCAGAAAAGTATATTTATAAAAATTGCCTCTTGACATTGTAACATAAGTATGAAGGGTTGACTGGAATTGGAACGGAGGGACTGACCCTAAATCATTATTCCCTTCCTTTCCTTCCTTATCCAATTCTTGTTCACCGTCTTTTCTTTGCTCTTCAAATTCGAACTCAAATTTGCCCCTGTTTCTGGTGTTCCGTGGTGTAAAAAGATTTTTATTAATTTGTTAACAACTTCCTGGTATGACTTGACCGCTTCTTAAAGCTCCTTTTTCGTTTGTGCGTGAATGCCGTCGTCCACCACGACAAGGCGAGGATCTCTGATTGGGGAGATTTCAATTCGCCTAAATAGCCTAAAATATTATGTTCAATTATGCTTTGATGAGGGAGGTTAAGTTAACACATTTTTACTTTCCTTGCCCTATTACCATAGGTAATGAAAGTATTGCTTTCCAGAAAAAATTAAGGTACCCCAATTTCTAAATTTCTATACGTTTCAAGGTCCCCTATTTCCAAAAAAGTGGTTTTTGAGTATTGGTCTGTTGTGTGTGTGTGTGTGTGTGTGTGTGTGTGTGTGTGTGTGTGTGTGTGTTTTTGTGTGTATGAGTGTCTGTGTACAAGATATCTCATCTCCCAATTAACGGAATGACTTGAAATTTGGAACTTAAAGTCCTTACAATATAAGGATCCGACACGAACAATTTCGATCAAATTCAATTAAAGATGGCGGCTAAAATGGCGAAAATGTTGTCCATCCCAAACACGGTATAAAGTATATAAAATATACCGATGGTGAAGGGTATTGATGTACCAAATTTGAAGCCAATTTTTTTGTCAACTCAAGCCGATTACGGTCGACTTTTGTCTATTATTACTGTTTTCAGCCTTGAAGGCTGTGCAAAGGCTAAAAATAAACTTTCTACTCTTGATATTTTTGGAAGTTATTCGATTTCCATATCATCAAGCTATCAAAATGAAAAAGTTTTTTCAAGAAAACGTTTTTTTCTGATCATTATTTTTGAGATATTAGCGCCTAAAGTTTAAAGTTTTGGGACAGAACACTTCAAATTCGGTAAGAGATAAATCAATGAGATTCAGATGAAATTATTATCAACTTAATATCAGTATACTTAATGTATGAATATTTCTTTTTTATATTCCATGTTATTCAAAATACCATTCACCGAGTATTCCTCATTAATTAATCAAATTTGAAACGGGAACTTCATCATAGTATGTTGTAGTCGAGTTGGTCATTGTTGCTACAACTTTTGCTGATAGATAGCGCATAGCGCTGTTGGAGGTGAACTGTGTGATTACAAGCCAGATGTTTAATTTTTAGGTTTTCTTGTAACACATTTTAATGGTCACGTGAGTTTTTGAAAATAATTTAATTTGCAGTTTTTATAAAAATGTAGGTGGAGGAAAAATGAAGTGTACATCACGAGTGAAATAGTATATTTCGCACCTAGAGCAGAAAATGATATTTTTCCGGCTCGAAATCGGTTTTCAAGTCTGAGGCCGTAGGCCGAGGACTAGAAAAGATTGAGAGCCGGAAAAACATTTTTGCTCATGGTGCGAACGCTATTTTTTGTCACCCACAAAAATAAACAATATATATATATCAGAATAGTTGTATACTAAGTACTTCCGAGAGCAGAAGTGGAATGTGATAGCTCTAGCAAATCTGAGGTAATCTGAATATCAGGAAATTGTCCAAGTATTTTTATTTTTTATTCTTATTTGTCTAAATAACCTGAATGATGATGATCAATTATGTGGGAGGTTGAGTTTATACTTTTTCCTACAGTTACCTTGAAAAGTGGCCATTCCTGCACTGATTACAGAACACAAAGAATCACTTTTCCGCTCCAGTGCGGGAAAAATTTTTTCTGCACTCCAGATTTGCAACATGGCAACACAAAATAGTTGGTGGGTTATATGGAAGATTAGTGCACGAAAACAAAAATTAAGTTGGTAACAATGACTGTGGTTAGATTTAGATAAGAATCATTTCAATGGCTACCCTACATTTATGATAAAATCCCAAACTAGAAATCTAAAACAAGAATAATGTTCATCTAAATCATAATTAAATAATCATCATTTACGAATTCTCATCATTCAATGATGAATAATAGTTATTTTCTATTGATAATTATTATTTCAACTGCAAGCAATGAGAAAAGTAGCTAATATACATTATAAAATTCGAATTTTGAGGTTAAATGATTACCGTTTGATATCCATATAAATAAAAAACATAAGAATACTACAATAAATATTCTCTGTTGTCTATGTTATTTTTATAAATATTCTTCAGTTTATTTTGAGCATTTTTCTCTGTAATTTGAGCAAGTCTAAATTTCTGAATCCTGTTTCTGTAGTTTTTAGCTGGATGAAACAAACTTAGGTACGATTCTTCCCGCTAGGTCGCGCGCTTGTCGGTTCAGCCATCTTGTTGTGTTCAGCCATCTTGCAGCTCGGTTCAGCCAATCAGCTGTTGGCATGTATTTTGAATGCAAATTTTTGTTCTATCTGTTTTTTTTCTGATTCTTGAATGAATAAAAATGAGAACTTTGGCGAGAATTTTCAACTTCAATTGGATTATTAATTTTTAAATGAATTAAGGTTGTTATTAATAACAGCATCACACACACAAACATTTGATGGATTTCAGCCATCATTTTACCCATAATCATTAAATGATTGATTAAATTTTAATCAATCACTTCTCATATTCAATGGTAACTGTAGGAAAAGTTTAATGTGAAATACGTTAGCAAAGTTCCTCTGCTGCACTCAAGAAGCCATTCCACCCTCGCCTACGGCTCGAGTGTAAACGTTCCTTTTGGTGCAGCAAACTGTCTCTTCGGGCACTAGTTGCACAAATAACTATTTTATTCTTTCAAATGACAATAAGATGATATTATTATCAATGTTTTAATTATTGAATAATGAACACACATAATGAAAAGTTTTCTGATCAGCTGTTTTTTATCACCTTTCTTAGTCCCATGTTAGCGGCTGGAAAGGGTACTCTTTCCGGCCTAGGCCGGAAAGAAACCTGTTCTGACGTCAGACGAGAGTCGTTTGCAAACAATGTCTTCCAGATCTACGTAGGGACTGGAAAACAGCTGCTTTCTGTGCAGTGTGGCGAAAAATGTTCTTTCTCCCTCAGGAAAATTGTTGCCCTCGGCTTCGCCTCGGGCTTCAAACTTTTCCCTCAGGGAGAAAAAACAATACTTTCACTCTAAGTATACAAATAACTAGTTTGATATCGTATTGATCTTCAGACCATTTTCAGTGTTGGCCTTGAAAAGCCAGCTGTTGTGTGGTGTGTGTGTGTGTGGTGTGTGTGTGTGTGTGTGTGTGTGTGTGTGTGTGTGTGTGTGTGTGTGTTGTGTTGTGTGTGTGTGTGTGTGTGTGTGTGTGTGGTGTGTGTGTGTGTGTGTGTGGTGTGTGTGGTGTGTGTGTGTGTTGTGTGTGTGTGTGTGGTGTGGTGTGTGTGTGTGTGTGTGTGAAGTGTGTATGTGTGTATGTCTGTGAACACGATTACTCCATTCATAATTAACCGATTGACTTGAAATTTTTAACTTAAGGTCCTTATATCATGAGTACCCGACACTAAGACATTCAATTCAAGATGGCGGGAAAAATGGCAGATAATTACTAAAACCCATGTTTTCCACGATTTTCTCAAAAAAACGCTCTAACGATTTTCTTCAAATTCATACCATGGATAGCTATTTATAAGCCCTATGAACTGACATGGTCTCATTTTTGGAAAAATTGCAGGAGCTCCGTAATATTCTTGAGAAAAAATGACGGATAATTTCTAAAAAACCATGTTTTTCACGGTTTTCTCGAAAACGGCCCTAACGATTTTCTTCAAATTTATTTCATTCATCAGCTCTATCAACTGGCATGAGTCTATCTTCTGGGAAACTAATGGGGGGCCACCCCATCCTTGAGAAATGGACTTAGTAACCTCCTTCTTGTGCATGAGATAGGTAGGTAGCGCAGTTCATAAAAAGAACACATAGTCGTAATATTCCATCTGTAGAACAGCTGTTTTGACGACTTTAAAAAAATGACGACTGAAAAAGTACTCTAAATTTCACAATTCACACAAAGGAAAAAGTACTCTGAAAACAATTATATATACACATAAACAGAAGTCTTGTCGTAGTTTAAAAAATATGAGCAAGGAAAGTTGTGTGAGTGTACCACACCAGATTTTTAGGTTTTGTTGTAACACATTTTAATGGTCACGTAAGTTTTTGAAAATTATTTCATTTGCAGTTTTTATGAAAATGTAGGTGGAGGAAAAATGTTGTGTACATCTCGAGTGAAATAGTTATTTGTGCAACTAGTGCGCAAAGTGACAGTTTGCTGCACCGAAAGAAACGTTTATGCGTAGGCAAGGGCGGAATGGCATCTTGAGTGCAGCAGAGGAACTTTGCACACGTATTTCACATTTAATTTTTCCTACAGTTACCATTGAAATATGAGAAGTGGTTGATTGAATGATTATGGGTAAAATGATGGCTGAAATCCATCAAATGTTTGTGTGTGTGTGTGATGCTGTTAATAGCAACTTTAATTCATTTAAAAATTGATAATCCAATTGAAGTTGAAAATTCTCAGCCAAAGTTCTCATTTTTATTCATTCAAGAATCGGAAAAAATATAGATGGAACAAAATCTTCACATTCAAAATACACGCTAACAGCTTGTTGGCTGAACCGAGATGCAAGATGGCTGAACACAACAAGATGGCTGAACCGACAAGCACGCGACCTAGCGGGAAGAATCGTACCTAAGTTTGTTTCATCCAGCTGAAAATTACTGAAACACGATTCAGAAATTTAGACTTTTGCTCAAATTAACGAGAAAAATGCTCAAAGTAAACTGAAAAATATTTATAAAAATAACATAGACATCAGAGAATATTATTGTAGTATTGTTATGTTTTTTATTTATATGAATATCGAACGGTAATCATTTAACCTCAAAATTCGAATTTTATTATGTATATTTGCTACTTTTCTCATTTCTTGGAGTTGAAATAATAATTATCAATAGAATAGAACTATTATTTATTATTTAATGATGAGAATTCGTAAATGATGATTATTTAATTATGATTTAGATGAACATTATTCTTGTTTTGGATTCCTAGATTTGGATTTTATCATAAATGTAGGGTAGCCATTGAAATGATTCTTATCGAAATCTAACCACAGTCATTTTTACCAACTTAATTTTTGTTTTCGTGCACTAATCCTCCATATAACCCACCAGCTATTTTGTGTTGCCATGTTGCAAATCTGGAGTGCAGAAAAATTTTTTCCCGCACTAGAGCGGAAAAGTGAATCTTTGCGTTCTGTAATCAGTGCAGGAATCGTCACTTTTCAAGGTAACTGTAGGAAAAATGTTTTTTCTCCCTCAGGAAAATTGTTGCCCTCGGCTTCGCCTCGGGCTTCAAACTTTTCCCTCAGGGAGAAAAAACAATACTTTACACTCTAGATATACAAATAACTAGTTTGATATCGTATTGATCTTCAGACCATTTTCAGTGTTGGCCTTGAAAAGCCAGCTGTTGTGGGATAGATGCACAGCATACAGAAAAGGTCTTAAACTTTCCGCTCGAAAGGATTAAGCACACCCTTCTTGTTTTTCCTTCTTCTCCTCCATTTCCTATTCCACCCTTCTCTTTTGCTCTTCTTATTTTTCTCTTTCTCCGCCTTCTCCTCTAAATGATCTCTCCTTATCCTTCAATTTTTCTGTTTTTCTCTACTACACCTTATTCATTTCTTCGTTTTCATCTCTCACACTCTTTCTTTTCTTCATTCTCTTAGCATCTCACTTCCTTCTCCATCTCACTTCCTTCTCCGTGTTCTCACGTGTCACGTGTTAAATGCCTCATGCGTCATAACCCCTCATTCTCCATCTCTATTATTTAGAGAGATCGAACGGCAAGTCAAGTCATGCAGTTCAATCCACCTGAAAAGAATCTTCACTATGTTTGATACAATCATCAACTATTCAACGAAAATGTGAACCCCTTTTTCTTCTCCTCTTCCTCCTCTTTCTCATCATCCTCCTCTTCCTCCTCTTCCTCCTCTTCCTCCTCTTCCTCCTCTTCCTCCTCTTCCTCCTCTTCCTCCTCTTCCTCCTCTTCCTCCTCTTCCTCCTCTTCCTCCTCTTCCTCCTCTTCCTCCTCAACATCCTTCTCTTCTTCATCCTCCTCTACCCACTCCTCCTCATCCTACTCCTCCTTCTCGTCCTTCTCCTCCTCCTCATCCTTCTCCTCCTCTCCTCCTCTTCCTCCTCAACATCCTTCTCTTCTTCATCCTCCTCTACCCACTCCTCCTCATCCTACTCCTCCTTCTCGTCCTTCTCCTCCTCCTCCTCCTTCTCCTCCTCCTCCTCCTTCTCCTCCTTCTCCTCCTTCTCCTCCTTCTCCTCCTTCTCCTCCTTCTCCTCCTTCTCCTCCTTCTCCTCCTTCTCCTCCTTCTCCTCCTTCTCCTCCTTCTCCTCCTACTCCTCCTTCTCCTCCTCCTCCTCCTCCTCCTCCTCCTTCTCCTCCTCCTCATCGTCCTCATCCTCTTACTCCGCCTCCTTCTCATTCTTTTTTTTTCTTCAACATATTCATTTGCACTTCTTCAGATCAGTGGCTTCCCTTTCTGTGAAACAGTTGAACAAAAATCCAATTGCATGTAACCGCCGTAGAATGACATCATTGCATCGCTGTCTGATCCATTCATTGGTTTTAGTATCTTACATCACAAGGACGGGAAGGGGCTTTTTGCTGGCAAGAATGATGTTTCTAGTCGAGGCGTTAGCCGTGACTAGAATTCTCTCAAGAACTGCAGAAGTCATTCACGTCCAAGTAATGTACACTATTTTTAGTCATAGTAATCTAAACAAGAATAATTGAGGAATAGAAAACATTACCTGCTTATGCTGAACTTACTACATGCATTCTATAAACATAACCTAGTTTACAAATTCCAAATCAGGAATTTTGTGGAAGTTGACAAAACTTCCACCTGGAGCGCTGAAGGTGTTTTTTGTAGCAGTTTTGTTGTTCCTATTTCGGAACTAGGAAACATACTCGACTGTAAAGAAAACATATGGTCTCATTATTACAGTAGAGTATGCTGTAATGAGAATCATATGTTTATTTGTTCTGCAAACAGCTTCTCACCGGATTGATTTCATGCATGGAAAACAGCTGAGATTCAATGACTATGACAAAAATTATTTCAAGGCGGTTGAATGTGTTGAATTTTAATTCTGATTAAATGCCTCGAGAGCCAATCAGAGAAGGCTTTTCTGAAAAAATGGCTTCTATATTTTTCTGCTATTCTGTTAAATTTCAAATTTCTTCAAATGCCACGAGAACCAATTGGAGAAGCCGTCTTTTCAAATAAAAGCAGGCTTCTTCTCAAAGAAGCCTTCTCTGATTGGTTCTCGTGGAATTTAACCACGGTAAAAATTCAACAGACGTTTGTGCAACTGAGCTCCATTCTATCTGAATCCTCAGCGGAGACGATGAGTTATTATTTTAGCGAAATTTGTGATAATTTGCGTTGTAACCGCTGACGCTTTAAATTAACGATCTTGCTATTAGAAGGTGTTGCTGTCATATGGCAGACGTCGTCATATAGCAGTGTTAGTAACGAACTAGTTATTTCAACTAGTTTTTCAAACAGTTGAATATGACTCAGAGTTCAACGTTATACAGCAGTGGTAGTTTAACGAACCAGTTATTTCAATTAGTTTTTTTAACTGTCCAATATGATCTAGAGATCAACTAGTCTCAGATCCAGAGATCAACTAGATCCAGAGTTATTTCAACTTGTCTTTCAAACAGTTGAATATAACTCAGAGTTCAACGTTATACAGCAGTGGTAGCTTAACGAACCAGTTATTTCAACTAGTCTTCCAAACTGTTTAATATAATCCAGAGATCAACTAGTCTCAGATCCAGAGATCAACTAGATCCAGAGTTATTTCAACTTGTCTTTCAAACAGTTGAATATAACTCAGAGTTCAACGTTATACAGCAGTGGTAGTTTAACGAACCAGTTATTTCAACTAGTCTTCCAAACTGTTTATTATAATCCAGAGATCAACTAGTCTCAGATCCAGAGATCAACTAGATCCAGAGTTATTTCAACTTGTCTTTCAAACAGTTGAATATGACTCAGAGTTCAACGTTATACAGCAGTGGTAGTTTAACGAACCAGTTATTTCAATTAGTTTTCTTAAACTGTTCAATATGATCCAGAGATCAACGTTAGTCAACGAAACAACACAATATTCATACTTTTTTCAGCTGCCCTGCATTTGCTACGTTATTATTATCATACAGAAATAGTTATTTGTGCAACTAGTGCGCAAAGTGACAGTTTGCTGCACCGAAAGAAACGTTTACGCCCGAGCCGTAGGCGAGGGCGGAATGGTTTCTTGAGTGCAACAAACGAACTTTGCGCACTTATTTCACATTAAATTTTTCCTACAGTTACCATTGAATATGAAAAGTGGGTAATTATGGGTAAAATTCCCTGAAATCCATCAAATGTTTTTCTGTGTAATTTCATTAATTATAAAAACCTTAATTTATTTAAAATTGAATAATAATTGAATTATAATGATTAGTAATTCAATTGAAAATTTATCTGACTGCTTGAAGGGGGTTTATGTTATGTAAGCATTGAAATGACTATAATCAAGGCACATAATGGCAAGGCAACGCTGTTCTCCACTGCCATTGTAATGTGGGCCTCACTATGAGTGCAGTTACCAACTTAATTTTGATTTTGCTGCACTGGTGCTCCATTAACCTTCCAACTATTTTGCATTGTCATGCTGCAAATCTGGAGTACGCAAAGTACTCACTTTGCGCACTAGTGCGGAAAAGTGATTCTATTCGGCCTGCAATCAGTGCAGAAATGGTCACTTTTGAAGGTATCTGTAGGAAAAGATAATATAAGAAGATATTCCATGGTTTGTAAATTAATTTTAAGTTTGAAAGTTGTGTATCAAATTGTTGTTTTGTGTATCAAGTTGAGATGATACTGTATCATATTGTGGAGATACTATATCATTTATTGTGGTACTATAGAGAAAAGATAGCATAAGAATATATCCCATGGTTTGAAGAATTCATTTTAAGTTTAAAAGTTGTGTATCAAATTAGTGTTGAGTATCAAGTTGAGATGATACTGTAACATATTTTAGAGAAACTGTATCATTCAGCGTGATACCATAGAGAAAATATAGCATAGGAATAGATATCATGGTTTGCAGAATTCATTTTAAGTTTGAAAGTTGTGTATCAAATTGTTGTTTTGTGTATCAAGTTGAGATGATACTGTATCATATTGTGGAGATACTATATCATTTATTGTGGTACCATAGAGGAAAGATAGCATAAGAATAAATCACATGGTTTGCAGAATTCATTTTAAGTTTGAAAGTTGTGTATCAAATTGTTGTTTTGTGTATCAAGTTGAGATGATACTGTATCATATTGTGGAGATACTGTATCATTTCCAGAGATACCATAGAGGAAAGTTAGCAATATATTTTTCAATGATTGATTAATACATTTCTTGATTGAGATTTGATATTTTGTTATTAATTGTATTTATACAGTGTTGAAAAACGATCTGCAAACGGCTCGGAGCTAGAAAAGGATCTCGCCATCAATCTGAAAAAGGTTGCATTTGTTCAACAGTTTCATAAAGCTGTAAAGTCAACTACTGATGGAAGTAGAAAAAGCTGCTGAATTCTCAACAATAAACCACAAAAATGCAGTTAATAACAGTTCCAGTAAACAGTAAAATAGTTAACAGTTAATCGATAACTAGTTCCGTTGATCCAACGGCTGTTGACAGTGAACACATCTGGTGGTTGTTTCAGTATGAAATTGGAAACTTGTTAACAGTTGAATGAAAACCAGTTTTGTTGGTTCAACGTCAACTGTTGACAGCCAACACATCTGGTGGAGGAGATTTTCTGTGTGAGAGTAATTATATTACTGCTGCTGTAATCACTGAAGATTAATTATTGCTCTCTCACTCTCTCTCTCTTCCTCTTCAAGCCTACTCTTCTCTACTAATTCTCTGTCCTTGCCTTCTTCTCCTATTTTCTCTTCTTGTTCTTCTTTTCATTCCTGTTCTTCTCCTGCTTTTCCTCTTCTCTTCTATTTCCCTCCTCTACTCTTCTCCTTCTCCTCATCTTACTTGTTATTCTCTTTCTTCTGGGTTATCTTCTCTATCTTCTTCTTGATCTTTTCTTGCTTCTTCTTCTATTTTTCATTCTCTGTTCTCCTTCTTCTCCTTATCTTTCTTGTTATTTATTGTTTTTATTCTGCTTCTTTTAACTTTTCTTCTTCTTGATCTATTCTTGCTTTTTTGTGTTCATCTTCTTCTTCTTCTTCTTCTTCTTCTTCTTCTTCTTCTTCTTCTTCTCTTCTTCTTCTTGGGGTCCACTTTATAATGGAAGTGGAGAAAGATAGGAGAACATCGTTGCCGATCCTCTGTCTTGTCAATGCCTTCTATAGACGGTAGCTGATAAGGTTTATTGATGCAATATTAACGGTTCATTCTCGTTTAAAATAATCAATAATATTTATTAAGCAAGAGATTATATTTTTCAATAATTTAATAATGAATTTCCATAATTAGGATGAAATATTTTGTTAATTAATTAGTAATTCCACATTGTTAAAAGACGATCTAGCAACAGAGCAAAGCGAGAAAGAGATAGTGCTATCCGCTTTGTTGAATGATAGACAAGGATAGCAATACTATTGCTAATCAAACACTGCCATTATAACGTGTACCTCACTATAGACGATTACATTGATGTGATAAATTCAATTCATTTTTCTATACTCCAAATGTGACCTTGTGACTCATCAATAATTATAATGCATTGAGTTGATAAGTGAAATTTCATTCCAAAATTGGATTCTCATTACTGCCAAGTTCGATGCAGTACTTATAATTCAACTTGTGCCATTAGAAGTCTCATTATAAATGAGCATCATATATCATGAACATAACAAATCTCATAAATCTGTAGAATTGTTGGCGAAATTTTGAACAATTTTCCAATGTCGCATCAATTAATAAGACAATCTAAATTATGTTCCAAATATTAGACAAACAAGAACATAATCTAGAAAGCTGGAGTAATGCAGTATAATAGCTAGAATTTATCTGCAATATGCTAAATTAGAATTCAAATCATTTCTAGAGAGGTGGACCTCCCTTATAGGGCCGGTTTCCGAGCTCGGGATTTAGCCAAGTTCTAGATTTATTGTTGTTTAATTGATTATTATTACTGACCGAACGAAGTGGGGTTAAGAGAAAAACATTTCTCTTGATGTTATATATTTATATGTTGCGCATTTACGGCGAAACGCGGTGATAGATTTTCATGAAATTTGACAGGTATGTTCCTTTTTAAATTGAGCGTCGACGTATATACAAGGTTTTTGGAAATTATGCATTTCAAGAATAATATAAAAGGAAAAAGGAGCCTCCTTCATACGCCAATATTAGAGTAATAATCAGACTATAGAATTATTCATCATAAATCAGCTGACAAGTGATTACACAGATGTGTGGAGAACCCAGTCTATCACTGTATTTGTATAAGGTCTATAGTTTCAATCAAAAACATTAAAGAGGTATGCATCTTTAAGCTGGGTTCACACCAAAGTTATTAACAAAATGGTTATAACTTAATCCTTATAGATTCTATTAGATTGAACGTAAGTTGACAAACACATATGTTCATCATTTGTATGATAAGTTATGTTCAATCTAATATAATCTGAATGGATTGAGTTATCAACATTTTTTAAATAAATTTGGTCTAATTTCAGCTTTAAGGTCTTTGATTTCAATATTCTGTTTTGCAGTCATGGTATTATTATGCGTGCCCATCAGTATCAATATTCTCACATTTGAAAAAAACTAATATAATAGGTGAATAAAAATAAACTAAATAATGTTGGAGAAATTCTAATATTTTTGATTCTAAAAAATTAATTTCCATTGATAGAAAGATCATCACGGAACTGGATGAATTATATCATATGGAATACAAATTCAAACGTGAACTGAGTTTGTTAACATTTAAAACAGTTGACATCTGGTACTTGTGGATGCGAATACTGCATGAGGTCTACTGTTCACAGAACTACTAGTTATTATTAAACCATCTATTAACAACTTTTGAAAGGGGTATCCACCTTTAAAATAGCTGGAGTCAGAAAATTAGCTTTCCGAAACGGGGCGTAGTCGCAGTTTTCATGTTAATCTTTATTTTCCCATTTCTATAATTGGAAACGTTTTTCCTTGACGGAATGAAACATTCCTAAGCAATTCAAAATAGCTGAAACTTTACGCTATTATCTCTTTATTTTATTTTGTGTTCAATTTTCTAGATTTCGAAATTTAATTTAAACGTGGACTGCGACCACACCCCGTTTCGGAAAGCTAATTGTCTGACTCCAGCTGTTTAAAGTCTAGAGCTTGGCTAACTCCCGAGCTCGGAAACCGGCCCTATAAGGGAGGTCCACCTCTCTAGAAATGATTTGAATTCTAATAGAGCATATTGCAGATAAATTCTAGCTATTATACTGGATTAATCAAGCTTTCTAGGTTGTGCTCTTGTTTGTCTAATATGTGGAAAATAATTTATATTGTCTTATTAATTGTCAGTGGGAAAGATAAGACAACAGCGTTGCCGATTCCACTGCCTTCCATATAAGATAGCTGATTCCGGTATATCTTATAATATATATCATATAAATCTTAAATGATATTAACTGTTCATTCTTGTTGAAAGTTATGTATTATATCTTATTCATCAAGAAACTATATTTCCAAAATGATTCAATTGTTCAAATTCATAATTGAGATCAGATATTTTGTTGAAATTATATTTCTACATCGTTTGAAAACAATCTAAAAAAGTTGTGGAGCTAGAAAAGGATATCGCTATCTGCTTTGTCAAATGATAGACAAGAATAGCAACCAACAATGTTGTTCAAATACTGCCATTCTAACGAGGTACCCACTTGATCTGAATTTCAATAGATAGGCCAACTCTTTTCTTTTATTAAATTTTTGATGATAATTCGAGGACTTTGATTCGCGTGTAATACCATTCGCATCTCAGCATTGAGCTGTGTTCACACCAGAGTAATTAACAACATGTTAATATTGATAATAAAATATTAACATTTTGTTAATAACTTAATCCTTATAGATTCTATTAGATTGAACGGAACTTGACAAACACATATGTTCATCATGTGTATGATGTGTATGAAGGATTAAGTTATTATCATTTTGTTGATTACTTTGGTGTAAACGCATCTTGAAGCTGCGTTTACACCGTGTTATTAACTCCGGTGTAAACGCAGCTTTAGTCTCTCAAATCAGCAAACAAACAAATTTATTTTTTCCATTTATACATTGAAAAAAAAACGAAAAATCGTTTTAATTTGAAATAATAATTGGACATTGTTAGATAGAATGAAGCCATTGTAACGTGGACCTCACTATAGAATTAAAAAGACTGATAGTAGTTGATAATAGAGAAGAAGCTACAAGAGAATAAGGCAGGCGAAAGTGATATCTCCTCCCATCCTCCATCTCTTCCATCTCCTCCCATCAAGTTTACCTTGGAATATAAGTTGAGCGCATTTTATGCATAGTTCAGACTTGATATCACTTTAGTGGTTGGGAGGAGCTTAGAAATTTTCAAGGTCTCTCGGTTATTTGAAGAGTGCAGGTAAAAACACGATATATGGATGAGAAAGAGAGAGAAAAAGAGCTATAGAGAGCATGTGAGAGAGTTCGAGAGAGAAAGAGATTGGATTAGATTAGACTTCTTTATTTATGTATGCTACAATATTTACTGGCTTATACATTAATTTACATAAAGTTACGATGATGCTAATTATTCAACGAATTTTACAAAGTATAAATAATCAATCAATGAGAATAAAGATTGAATGCAATTAGAATAACGATAATATAATACAGTGTTTTTTGTAGCAGTTTTGCTGTTCTTATTTCGGAACAGGAAACATACTCCAAGTAACGTACACTATTTTTACTTTCCTTGCCCTATTACCATAGGTAAGGAAAGTATTGCTTTCCGAAAAAAATTAAGGTACCCCAATTTCTAAATTTCTATACGTTTTAGTCCCCTGAGTCCAAAAAAGTGGTTTTTGGGTATTGGTCTCTATGTGCGTGTGTGTGTGTGTGTGTATGAGTGTATGTGCGTCTGTGTACACGATATCTCATCTCCCAATTAACGGAATGACTTGAAATTTGGAACGTAGGGTCCTTACAATACAAGGATCCGACACGAACAATTTCGATCAATGCGATTCAAGATGGCGGCTAAAAGAGGAAATGTTTTGTCAAAAA